>NC_091211.1:5859101-5919101 GCF_040958095.1 Procambarus clarkii
CACCACACATACAGACCTCCACTACCACACATACAGACCTCCACCACCACAAATACAGACCTCCACCACCACACATACAGACCACCACCAACACACATACAGACCTCCACCACCACACATACAGACCTCCACCACCACACATTCTGACCCACCACCACACATACCGACCCACCACCACCACACATACAGGCCTCCACTACCACACATACAGACCTCCACTACCACACATACAGACCTCCACTACCACACATACAGACCCACCACCACCACACATACAGATCTCCACTACCACACATACAGGCCTCCACCACCACACATACAGACCCACCACTACCACACATACAGACCTCCACTACCACACATACAGGCCTCCACTACCACACATACAGACCTCCACTACCACACATACAGGCCTCCACTACCACACATACAGACCTCCACTACCACACATACAGACCTCCACTACCACACATACAGGCCTCCACCACCACACATACAGACCTCCACTACCACACATAGATACCCACCACCACCACACATACAGGCCTCCACAACCACACATACAGGCCTCCACTACCACACATACAGACCTCCACCACCACACATACAGGCCTCCACTACCACACATACAGTCCTCCACTACCACACATACAGACCACCACCACCACACATACAGACCTCCACCACCACACATACAGACCTCCACCACCACACATACAGACCTCCACCACCACACATACAGACCTCCACCACCACACATACAGACCTCCACTACCACACATACAGACCTCCACTACCACACATACAGGCCTCCACTACCACACATTCAGACCTCCACCACCACACATACAGACCTCCACCACCACACATACAGACCACCACCACCACACATACAGACCTCCACCACCACACATTCAGACCTCCACCACCACACATACAGACCTCCACTACCACACATACAGGCCTCCACTACCACACATACAGACCTCCACCACCACACATACAGACCTCCACCACTACCACACATATAGACCCTCCACTACCACACATACAGACCTCTACTACCACACATACAGACCTCCACTACCACACATACAGGCCTCCACTACCACACATTCAGACCTCCACCACCACACATACAGACCTCCACCACCACACATACAGACCACCACCACCACACATACAGACCTCCACCACCACACATACAGACCTCCACCACCACACATACAGACCTCCACCACCACACATACAGACCTCCACTACCACACATACAGACCTCTACTACCGCACATACAGACCTCCACTACCACACATACAGACCTCCACTACCTCACATACAGACCTCCACCACCACACATACAGACCTCCACTACCACACATAGAGACCTCCACCACTACCACACATACAGACCTCCACCACCACACATACAGACCCTCCACTACCACACATGCAGACCTCCACTACCACACATACAGACCTCCACTACCACACATACAGACCTCCACTACCACACATACAGACCTCCACTACCACACATACAGGCCTCCACTAGCACACATACAGACCTCCACCACCACACATACAGACCTCCACCACCACACATACAGACCACCACCACCACACATACAGACCTCCACCACCACATATACAGACCTCCACCACCACACATACAGACCTCCACTACCACACATACAGGCCTCCACTACCACACATACAGGCCTCCACTACCACACATACAGACCACCACCACCACACATACAGACCACCACCACCACACATACAGACCTCCACTGCCACACATACAGACCACCACCACCACACATTCTGACCCACCACCACACATTCCGACCCACCACCACACATTCCGACCCACCACCACCACACATACAGGCCTCCACTACTACACATACAGACCTCCACTACCACACATACAGGCCTCCACTACCACACATACAGGCCTCCACTACCGCACATACAGACCTCCACCACCACACATACAGACCACCACCACCACACATACAGACCTCCACCACCACACATACAGACCTCCACCACCACACATTCTGACCCACCACCACACATTCCGACCCACCACCACCACACATACAGGCCTCCACTACCACACATACAGACCTCCACTACCACACATACAGGCCTCCACTACCACACATACAGGCCTCCACCACCACACATACAGACCCACCACCACCACACATTCAGACCCACCACCACCACACATTCAGACCCACCACCACCACACATACAGACCTCCACTACCACACATACAGGCCTCCACTACCATACATACAGGCCTCCACTACTACACATACAGACCTCCACTACCACACATACAGGTCTCCACTACCACACATACAGACCTCCACTACCACACATACAGACCTTCACTACCACACATACAGACCTCCACCACTACCACACATACAGACCCTCCTCTACCACACATACAGACCTCCACTACCACACATACAGACCTCCACTACCACACATACAGACCTCCACTACCACACATACAGACCTCCACCACCACACATACAGACCTCCACCACCACACATACAGACCTCCACTACCACACATACAGACCTCCACCACTACCACACATACAGACCCTCCTCTACCACACATACAGACCTCCACTACCACACATACAGACCTCCACTACCACACATACAGACCTCCACTACCACACATACAGGCCTCAACTACCACACATACAGACCACCACCACCACACATACAGACCTCCACCACCACACATACAGACCTCCACCACCACACATACAGACCTCCACCACCACACATTCTGACCCACCACCACACATTCCGACCCACCACCACCACACATACAGGCCTCCACTACCACACATACAGACCTCCACTACCACACATACAGGCCTCCACTACCACACATACAGGCCTCCACCACCACACATACAGACCCACCACCACCACACATTCAGACCCACCACCACCACACATTCAGACCCACCACCACCACACATACAGACCTCCACTACCACACATACAGGCCTCCACTACCATACATACAGGCCTCCACCACCACACATACAGACCCACCACCACCACACATTCAGACCCACCACCACCACACATTCAGACCCACCACCACCACACATTCAGACCTCCACTACCAAACATACAGACCTCCACTATCACACATACAGACCTGCACTACCACACATACAGACCTCCACTACCACACATACAGACCTCTACTACCACACATACAGACCTCCACTACACACATACAGACCTCCACTACCACACATACAGACCTCCACTACCACACATACAGACCTCCACCACCACACATACAGACCTCCACCACCACACATACAGACCTCCACCACCACACATACAGACCTCCACCACCACACATACAGACCTCCACCACCACACATACAGACCCACCACCACCACACATACAGGCCTCCACTACAACACATACAGGCCTCCACAACCACACATACAGACCTCCACCACCACACATACAGACGTCCACCACCACACATACAGACCTCCACCACCACACATACAGCCCTCCACCACCACACATACAGACCCACCACCAACACCACACATACAGGACTCTACTACAACACATACAGGCCCCTAATACAACACATACAGACATCCACTACCACACATACAGACCTCCACTACCACACATATAGGCCTCCACCACCACACATACAGACCCACCACCACCACACTTACAGACCCACGACCACCACACATACAGACCTCCACTACCACACATACAGGCCTCCACCACCACACATACAGACCCACCACCACCACACATACAGACCCACGACCACCACACATACAGACCTCCACTACCACACATACAGACCTCCACCACCACAAATACAGACCTCCACCACCACACATACAGACCACCACCAACACACATACAGACCTCCACCACCACACATACAGACCTCCACCACCACACATTCTGACCCACCACCACACATACCGACCCACCACCACCACACATACAGGCCTCCACTACCACATATACAGACCTCCACTACCACACATACAGACCTCCACTACCACACATACAGACCCACCACCACCACACATACAGACCTCCACTACCACACATACAGGCCTCCACCACCACACATACAGACCCACCACTACCACACATACAGACCTCCACTACCACACATACAGGCCTCCACTACCACACATACAGACCTCCACTACCACACATACAGGCCTCCACTACCACACATACAGACCTCCACTACCACACATGCAGACCTCCACTACCACACATACAGGCCTCCACCACCACACATACAGACCTCCACTACCACACATAGATACCCACCACCACCACACATACAGGTCTCCACTACCACACATACAGGCCTCCACTACCACACATACAGACCTCCACCACCACACATACAGGCCTCCACTACCACACATACAGTCCTCCACTACCACACATACAGACCTCCACCACCACACATACAGACCTCCACTACCACACATACAGCCCTCCACTACCACACAAACAGACCCACCACCACCACACATACAGACCTCCACTACCACACATACAGACCTCCACTACCACACATACAGACCACCACCACCACACATTCTGACCCACCACCACACATTCCGACCCACCACCACACATTCCGACCCACCACCACCACACATACAGGCCTCCACTACCACACATACAGACCTCCACTACCACACATACAGGCCTCCACTACCACACATACAGGCCTCCACTACCGCACATACAGACCTCCACCACCACACATACAGACCACCACCACCACACATACAGACCTCCACCACCACACATACAGACCACCACTACCACACATACAGACCTCCACTACCGCACATACAGACCTCCACTACCACACATACAGACCTCCACTACCGCACATACAGACCTTCACTACTACACATACAGGCCTCCACTACCACACATACAGACCTCAACTACCTCACATACAGACCTCCACCACCACACATACAGACCTCCACCACTACACATACAGACCTCCACTACCACACATACAGACCTCCACCACTACCACACATACAGACCCTCCTCTACCACACATACAGACCTCCACTACCACACATACAGACCTCCACTACCACACATACAGACCTCCACTACCACACATACAGGCCTCAACTACCACACATACAGACCACCACCACCACACATACAGACCTCCACCACCACACATACAGACCTCCACCACCACACATACAGACCTCCACCACCACACATTCTGACCCACCACCACACATTCCGACCCACCACCACCACACATACAGGCCTCCACTACCACACATACAGACCTCCACTACCACACATACAGGCCTCCACTACCACACATACAGGCCTCCACCACCACACATACAGACCCACCACCACCACACATTCAGACCCACCACCACCACACATTCAGACCCACCACCACCACACATACAGACCTCCACTACCACACATACAGGCCTCCACTACCACACATACAGGCCTCCACCACCACACATACAGACCCACCACCACCACACATTCAGACCCACCACCACCACACATTCAGACCCACCACCACCACACATTCAGACCTCCACTACCAAACATACAGACCTCCACTATCACACATACAGACCTCCACTACCACACATACAGACCTCCACTACCACACATACAGACCTCTACTACCACACATACAGACCTCCACTACACACATACAGACCTCCACTACCACACATACAGACCTCCACTACCACACATACAGACCTCCACCACCACACATACAGACCTCCACCACCACACATACAGACCTCCACCACCACACATACAGACCTCCACCACCACACATACAGACCTCCACCAGCACACATACAGACCCACCACCACCACACATACAGGCCTCCACTACAACACATACAGGCCTCCACAACCACACATACAGACCTCCACCACCACACATACAGACGTCCACCACCACACATACAGACCTCCACCACCACACATACAGCCCTCCACCACCACACATACAGACCCACCACCAACACCACACATACAGGCCTCTACTACAACACATACAGGCCCCTAATACAACACATACAGACATCCACTACCACACATACAGACCTCCACTACCACACATACAGGCCTCCACCACCACACATACAGACCCACCACCACCACACATACAGACCCACGACCACCACACATACAGACCTCCACTACCACACATACAGGCCTCCACCACCACACATACAGACCCACCACCACCACACATACAGACCCACGACCACCACACATACAGACCTCCACTACCACACATACAGACCTCCACCACCACAAATACAGACCTCCACCACCACACATACAGACCACCACCAACACACATACAGACCTCCACCACCACACATACAGACCTCCACCACCACACATTCTGACCCACCACCACACATACCGACCCACCACCACCACACATACAGGCCTCCACTACCACACATACAGACCTCCACTACCACACATACAGACCTCCACTACCACACATACAGACCCACCACCACCACACATACAGACCTCCACTACCACACATACAGGCCTCCACCACCACACATACAGACCCACCACTACCATACATACAGACCTCCACTACCACACATACAGGCCTCCACTACCACACATACAGACCTCCACTACCACACATACAGGCCTCCACTACCACACATACAGACCTCCACTACCACACATACAGACCTCCACTACCACACATACAGGCCTCCACCACCACACATACAGACCTCCACTACCACACATAGATACCCACCACCACCACACATACAGGCCTCCACAACCACACATACAGGCCTCCACTACCACACATACAGACCTCCACCACCACACATACAGGCCTCCACTACCACACATACAGTCCTCCACTACCACACATACAGACCACCACCACCACACATACAGACCTCCACCACCACACATACAGACCTCCACCACCACACATACAGACCTCCACCACCACACATTCTGACCCACCACCACACATTCCGACCCACCACCACCACACATACAGGCCTCCACTACCACACATACAGACCTCCACTACCACACATACAGGCCTCCACTACCACACATACAGGCCTCCACCACCACACATACAGACCCACCACCACCACACATTCAGACCCACCACCACCACACATTCAGACCCACCACCACCACACATACAGACCTCCACTACCACACATACAGGCCTCCACTACCACACATACAGGCCTCCACCACCACACATACAGACCCACCACCACCACACATTCAGACCCACCACCACCACACATTCAGACCCACCACCACCACACATTCAGACCTCCACTACCAAACATACAGACCTCCACTATCACACATACAGACCTCCACTACCACACATACAGACCTCCACTACCACACATACAGACCTCTACTACCACACATACAGACCTCCACTACACACATACAGACCTCCACTACCACACATACAGACCTCCACTACCACACATACAGACCTCCACCACCACACATACAGACCTCCACCACCACACATACAGACCTCCACCACCACACATACAGACCTCCACCACCACACATACAGACCTCCGCCACAACACATACAGACCCACCACCACCACACATACAGGCCTCCACTACAACACATACAGGCCTCCACAACCACACATACAGACCTCCACCACCACACATACAGACGTCCACCACCACACATACAGACCTCCACCACCACACATACAGCCCTCCACCACCACACATACAGACCCACCACCAACACCACACATACAGGCCTCTACTACAACACATACAGGCCCCTAATACAACACATACAGACATCCACTACCACACATACAGACCTCCACTACCACACATACAGGCCTCCACCACCACACATACAGACCCACCACCACCACACTTACAGACCCACGACCACCACACATACAGACCTCCACTACCACACATACAGGCCTCCACCACCACACATACAGACCCACCACCACCACACATACAGACCCACGACCACCACACATACAGACCTCCACTACCACACATACAGACCTCCACCACCACAAATACAGACCTCCACCACCACACATACAGACCACCACCAACACACATACAGACCTCCACCACCACACATACAGACCTCCACCACCACACATTCTGACCCACCACCACACATACCGACCCACCACCACCACACATACAGGCCTCCACTACCACATATACAGACCTCCACTACCACACATACAGACCTCCACTACCACACATACAGACCCACCACCACCACACATACAGACCTCCACTACCACACATACAGGCCTCCACCACCACACATACAGACCCACCACTACCACACATACAGACCTCCACTACCACACATACAGGCCTCCACTACCACACATACAGACCTCCACTACCACACATACAGGCCTCCACTACCACACATACAGACCTCCACTACCACACATACAGACCTCCACTACCACACATACAGGCCTCCACCACCACACATACAGACCTCCACTACCACACATAGATACCCACCACCACCACACATACAGGCCTCCACTACCACACATACAGGCCTCCACTACCACACATACAGACCTCCACCACCACACATACAGGCCTCCACTACCACACATACAGTCCTCCACTACCACACATACAGACCTCCACCACCACACATACAGACCTCCACTACCACACATACAGCCCTCCACTACCACACAAACAGACCCACCACCACCACACATACAGACCTCCACTACCACACATACAGACCTCCACTACCACACATACAGACCACCACCACCACACATTCTGACCCACCACCACACATTCCGACCCACCACCACACATTCCGACCCACCACCACCACACATACAGGCCTCCACTACCACACATACAGACCTCCACTACCACACATACAGGCCTCCACTACCACACATACAGGCCTCCACTACCGCACATACAGACCTCCACCACCACACATACAGACCACCACCACCACACATACAGACCTCCACCACCACACATACAGACCACCACTACCACACATACAGACCTCCACTACCGCACATACAGACCTCCACCACAACACATACAGACCACCACTACCACACATACAGACCTCCACTACCACACATACAGGCCTCCACTACCACACATACAGACCTCCACTACCTCACATACAGACCTCCACCACAACACATACAGACCTCCACCACCACACATACAGACCTCCACTACCACACATACAGACCTCCACCACTACCACACATACAGACCCTCCTCTACCACACATACAGACCTCCACTACCACACATACAGACCTCCACTACCACACATACAGACCTCCACTACCACACATACAGGCCTCAACTACCACACATACAGACCACCACCACCACACATACAGACCTCCACCACCACACATACAGACCTCCACCACCACACATACAGACCTCCACCACCACACATTCTGACCCACCACCACACATTCCGACCCACCACCACCACACATACAGGCCTCCACTACCACACATACAGACCTCCACTACCACACATACAGGCCTCCACTACCACACATACAGGCCTCCACCACCACACATACAGACCCACCACCACCACACATTCAGACCCACCACCACCACACATTCAGACCCACCACCACCACACATACAGACCTCCACTACCACACATACAGGCCTCCACTACCACACATACAGGCCTCCACCACCACACATACAGACCCACCACCACCACACATTCAGACCCACCACCACCACACATTCAGACCCACCACCACCACACATTCAGACCTCCACTACCAAACATACAGACCTCCACTATCACACATACAGACCTCCACTACCACACATACAGACCTCCACTACCACACATACAGACCTCTACTACCACACATACAGACCTCCACTACACACATACAGACCTCCACTACCACACATACAGACCTCCACTACCACACATACAGACCTCCACCACCACACATACAGACCTCCACCACCACACATACAGACCTCCACCACCACACATACAGACCTCCACCACCACACATACAGACCTCCACCAGCACACATACAGACCCACCACCACCACACATACAGGCCTCCACTACAACACATACAGGCCTCCACAACCACACATACAGACCTCCACCACCACACATACAGACGTCCACCACCACACATACAGACCTCCACCACCACACATACAGCCCTCCACCACCACACATACAGACCCACCACCAACACCACACATACAGGCCTCTACTACAACACATACAGGCCCCTAATACAACACATACAGACATCCACTACCACACATACAGACCTCCACTACCACACATACAGGCCTCCACCACCACACATACAGACCCACCACCACCACGCATACAGACCCACGACCACCACACATACAGACCTCCACTACCACACATACAGGCCTCCACCACCACACATACAGACCCACCACCACCACACATACAGACCCACGACCACCACACATACAGACCTCCACTACCACACATACAGACCTCCACCACCACAAATACAGACCTCCACCACCACACATACAGACCACCACCAACACACATACAGACCTCCACCACCACACATACAGACCTCCACCACCACACATTCTGACCCACCACCACACATACCGACCCACCACCACCACACATACAGGCCTCCACTACCACACATACAGACCTCCACTACCACACATACAGACCTCCACTACCACACATTCAGGCCTCCACCACCACACATACAGACCCACCACTACCACACATACAGACCTCCACTACCACACATACAGGCCTCCACTACCACACATACAGACCTCCACTACCACACATACAGGCCTCCACTACCACACATACAGACCTCCACTACCACACATACAGACCTCCACTACCACACATACAGGCCTCCACCACCACACATACAGACCTCCACTACCACACATAGATACCCACCACCACCACACATTCAGGCCTCCACAACCACACATACAGGCCTCCACTACCACACATACAGACCTCCACCACCACACATACAGGCCTCCACTACCACACATACAGTCCTCCACTACCACACATACAGACCTCCACCACCACACATACAGACCTCCACTACCACACATACAGCCCTCCACTACCACACAAACAGACCCACCACCACCACACATACAGACCTCCACTACCACACATACAGACCTCCACTACCACACATACAGACCTCCACTACCACACATACAGACCTCCACCACCACACATACAGGCCTCCACTACCACACATACAAACCTCCACAACCACACATACAGGCCTCCACCACCACACATACAGGCCTCCACCACCACACATACAGGCCTCCACTACCACACATACAGACCTCCACCACCACACATACAGACCTCCACCACCACACATACAGGCCTCCACTACCACACATACAGACCTTCACTACCACACATACAGACACACCACCACCAAACATACAGCCCTCCACTACCACACATACAGGCCTCCACTACCACACATACAGACCTCCACTACCACACATACAGACCTCCAACACCACACATACAGGCCTCCACTACCACACATACAGACCTCCACCACCACACATACAGACCTCCACCACCACACATACAGACCTCCACAACCATCATCCACAGCCATCAGACGTGTGTCACATCAATCCTCCACAGCCATCAGACGTGTGGCACAGCTATCCTCCACAGCCATCTTACATGTGGCGCAGCCATCCTGCACAGCCATCAGACGTGTGGCGCAGCCATCCTGCACAGCCATCAGACGTGTGGCGCAGCCGTCCCCCACAGCAATCAGACGTGTTGCGCAGCCATCCTCCACAGCAATAAGACGTGTGATGCAGCAATCCTCGCCAGCCAGCAGACGAGTGGCACAGCAATCCTCCACAGTCAGCTGGTGTGAGGTGCAGCCATCCTCCAAAGCCATCAGACATGTAGCGCAGCCATCCTCCACAGTTATCACACGTGTGGCGCAGCCATCCTCCACAGCCATCAGACGTGTGGCGTAGACATCCTCCACAGCAATCAGACGTGTGGCGCAGCCATCCTCCACAACCATCAGACGTGTAGTGCAGCCATCCTTCACATCCTTTAGACGTGTCATGCAGCCATCCTCCACAGCCATCACACATGTGGCACAGCCATCCTCCACAGCCATCAGACGTATGGCACAGCAATCCTCCAAAGCCATCAGACGCGTGGCGCAGCCATCAGACGTGTGGCGCAGCCTTCCTCCACAATCATCGTACATGTGGCACAGCAATCCTCCACAGCCATCAGACGTGAGGCACAGCCATCTTACATGGGGCGCAGCCATCCTCCTCAGACATGAGACGTGTTGCGCAGCCATCCTCCACAGCCATCAGACGTGTGGCGCAGCTATCCTCCACAGCCATCAGATGTGTGGCACAGCCATCCTCCACAGCCAAATAACATGAGGCGCAGCCAACCTTCATAGCTATCAGACGTGTGTCGCAGCCATCCTCCACAGCCATCTTACATGTGACACAGCAATCCTCCACAGCCATCAGACGTGAAGCACAGCCATCTTACATGTGGCGCAGCCATCCTCCACAGCCATGAGATGTGTGGCGTTGCCATCCTCCACAGCCATCTTACATGTGACACAGCAATCCTCCACAGCCATCAGACGTGAGGCACAGCCATCTTACATGTGGCGCAGCCATCCTCCACAGCCATCAGACGTGTGGCGCAGCCTTCCTCCACAATCATCTTACATGTGGCACAGCATTCCTCCACAGCCATCGGACGTGAGGCACAGCCATCTTACATGGGGCGTAGCCATCCTCCTCAGCCATGAGACGTGTGGCGCAGCCATCCTCCACAGCCATCAGACGTGTGGCGCAGCCATCCTCCACAGCCATCAGATGTGTGGCACAGCCATCATCCACAGCCAAATAACATGAGGCGCAGCCAACCTTCACAGCTATCAGACGTGTGTCTCAGCCATCCTCCACAGCCATCTTACATGTGACACAGCAATCCTCCACAGCCATCAGACGTGAGGCACAGCCATCTTACATGTGGCGCAGCCATCCTCCACAGCCATGAGATGTGTGGCGCTGCCATCCTCCACAGCCATCTTACATGTAGCACAGCAATCCTCCACAGCCATCAGACGTGTTGCACAGCCATTAACCACTGCCATCAGACGTGTGGCACAGCCATCCTCCACAGCCATCAGAAGTGTGGCACATCAATCCTCCACAGCCACCAGACGTGTGGCACAGCTATCCTCCACAGCCATCTTACATGTGGCGCAGCCATCCTCCACAGCCATCAGATGTGTGGCGCAGCCGTCCTCCACAGCCATCAGACGTGTGGCGCAGCCATCCTCCACAGCCATCAGATGTGTGGTGCAGCAATCCTCCACAGCCATCAGACGTGTGGTGCAGCCATCCTCCACAGCCATCAGACGTGTAGTGCAGCCATCCTTCACATCCTTTAGACGTTTGACGCAGCCATCCTGCACAGCCATCACACATGTGGCACAGCCATCCTTCACAGCCATCAGACGTATGGCACAGCAATCCTCCAAAGCCATCAGACATGTGGCGCAGCCATCCTCCACTGTTGGAAAATCCGACACCAATTAATAATATCATACAGACAGATAATATTGCTGCCATTGTATAAACAAGTTACCCCATAGAAAATGTAACTTGTAGTGGAATTTTTCGTCTATAGAAAACGGGATATCATTACCACATACTATTATAAATTCACCATCTATTATGGTGGGAATTATTCTTAAATACATTAGTCTTTGGACTTTACCATCATAAAAACATCTCATATAAATTAACTTAATTATCAATATCAAAATAGAGTAAATGGGACCCTTCTGTCACTTACTGTCATCTGGACAATGTAGGCCAGTAGTGTCAGTGAGGAAGGAGTGGTCAGGCATTTTTATTGTTTAAGACCAGAGTCGTTGGAGCTAGTAACTGCTCCTATAAATTCTCTTGGACGAAGTGTGACTAAGAAAAGAGTAGTGGTCTTTCATCATCAACATGCTGTCAGCAAATACAAGGAAGGTGTCTTTCCGAAACCCGTTTATCGAAACCCGTTGACATAAATGGCCACAAATGATTGTGGCTATTTATGTCAGGTAGATATTGGGTGAGCCGGTTACATCACAAATGATCGACTCAAACAAGGTAATTAAGCCTTGGTCTTTATGGTTCAATGTACAGTGTTTTCTCTGATATAGCTGTCATATTTTAGGATTCTGGCTTCATAGCTAGCGCCCTTTTGACAGGTCAAGACGAGGAAGCATGCTTTGTGTATCAGTTACCAGGGTGATGGAAGCTACCTCACACGAGGAAAATTTGGTGTCTACATCCTAGTTATACCTGGTGGACTAAGGCCTGCTGTACAATAAAATAAGGAACCTCTTCAATGTTTAACAATATATGTAGTGTAATACTGTAGTTTTATTGGCTGCATATATATAAATTCAATATAAACCCCCCCTAATGTTTAGAGGATCGATTTATGAGATAATTGCAGAAATACAGTGCGCTTAACATCATACAAATTGCAATCGAAGAATATAAATTAATGTAAATATAAATTCTATATAAATTCATATAAATTAAATAACTATAAATCTCACAGGTCGGTTCCCACATCCACAGCCATCACACATGTGGTGCAGCCATCATCCACAGCCATCAGACATGTAGCGCAGCCATCCTCCACAGCCATCAGACGTGTGGCGCAGCCATCCTCAACAACCATCTTACATGTGGCACAGCAATCCTCCACAGCCATCAGACGTGAGGCACAGCCATCTTACATGTGGAGCAGCCATCCTCCACAGACATCACACGTGTGGCACAGCCATCGTCCACAGCCATCTTAAATGTAGCACAGCAATCCTCCACAGCCATCAGACATATGGCACAGCAATCCTCCAAAGCCGTCAGACGTGTGGCACAGCCATCCTCCACAGCCATCAGACGTGGGGCGCCGCCAGCCTCCACAGCCATCTTACGTGTGGCGCAGCCATCCTCCACAGCCATCAGACGTGTGGCACAGCTATCGTCCACAGCCTTCTTACATGTGGCGCAGCCATCCTCCACAGCCTTCAGACGTGTGGCACAGCCATCCGCCACAGACATCAGACGTGTGGCGCAGCCATCCTCCACAGCCATCAGACGTGTGGCACAGCCTTCCTCCATAGCCATATAACATGAGGCGCAGCCATCCTTCACAGCTATCAGACGTGTGTCGCAGCCATCCTCCACAGCCATCTTACATGTGGCACAGCAATCCTCCACAGCCATCAGACGTGATACACAGCCATCTTACATGTAGCGCAGCCATCCTCCACAGCCATGAGATGTGTTGCACAGCCATCCTCCACAGCCATCAAACATGTGGCACAGCCATCCTCCACAGCCATCAGAAGTGTGGCACACCAATCCTCCACAGCCATCAGACGTGTGGCACAGCTATCCTCCACAGCCATCTTACATGTGGAGCAGCCATCCTCCACAGCTATCAGACGTGTGGCGCAGCATCCTCCACAGCCATCAGACGTGTTGTGCAGCCATCCTCCACAGCCATCAGACGTGTGGCGCAGCCATCCTCAACAGCCATCACACATGTGGCACAGCCATCCTCCACAACTATCAGTCGTGTAGCGCAGCCATCCTCCACAGCCATCAGACGTGTGGCGCAGCCATCCTCCACAACTATCTTACATGTGGCACAGCAATCCTCCACAGCCATCATACGTGAGGCACAGCCATCTTACATGGGGCGCAGCCATCCTCCACAGTCATGAGAGGTGTGGCGCATCCATCCTCCACAGCCTTCTTACATGTAGCACAGCAATCCTCCACAGCCATCAGACGTGTGGCACAGTCATCTTCCACAGCCATCAGACGTTTGGCGCAGCCAGCCTCCACAGCTATCAGACGTGGGGCACAGCCATCCTCCACAGCCATCTTACATGTGGCGCAGCCATCCTCCACAGCTATCAGACGTGTGGCGCAGTCATCCTCCACAGCCATCTTACATGTGGCACAGCAATCCTCCACAGCCATCAGACGTGTTGCACAGCCAACCTCCACAGCCATCAGACGTGTGACACAGCCATCCTCCACAGCGATCACACATGTGGCACAGCCATCAGACGTGGTGCACAGCCATCCTCCACCGCCATCAGACGTGTGGCACAGCCATTCTCCACAGCTATCCTACATGTGGCACAGACATCATCCACAACCTTCAGACCTGTGGCACAGCCATCCTCCACAGACATCTCACATGTGGCGCAGCAATCCTCCACAGCCATCAGACGTGTGGCAAAGCCATCCTCTACAGCCATCACACGTGTGGCACAGTAATCCTCCACAGTCATCACACATGTGGCACAGCCATCCTCAACCGCCATGAGACGTGTGGCACAGCTATTCTCCACAGCCATCAGACGTGTGGCACACTAATCCTCCACAGTCATCACACATGTGGCACAGCCATCCTCCACAACCTTCATACCTGTGGCACAGCCATCCTCTACAACTTTCAGACCTGTGGCACAGCAATCCTCCACAGCCATCAGACGATTGGCGCTGCCATCCTCCACAGCCGTCGGACGTGTAGCGCAGCCATCCTCCACAACCATCTTACATGTGGCATAGCAATCCTCCTCAGCCATCAGACGTGAGGCACAGCCATATTACATGGGGCGAAGCGATCCTCCACATCTATGAGACGTGAGGCGCTGTTATCCTCCACAGCCATCTTACATGTAGCACAGCAATCCTCCACAGCCATCAGACGTGTGTGACACAGCCATCCTCCACAGCCATCAGACGTGTGACACAGCCATCCTCCACAGCCATCAGACGTGTGGCGCAGCCGTCCTCCACAGTTATCACACATGTGACACAGCAATCCTCCACAGCCATCTTACATGTAGCACAGCAATCCTTCACAGCCATCAGACGTGTGACACAGCCATCCTCCACAGCTATCAGACGTTGGATACAGCCATCCTCCACAGCCATCTTACATGTGGCGCAGCTATCCTCCACAGTTATCACACATGTGACACAGCCATCCTCCACAGCCATCAGACGTGTGACACAGCCATCCTCCACAGCGATCACACATGTGACATAGCCGTTGGACGTGTGGCACAGCCATCCACCACAGCCATCGGACGTGTGGCACAGCCATCCTGCACAGCCATCACACATGTGGCACAGCCATCCTCCACAGCCATCAGACGTGTAGCACAGTAAACCTCTACAGCCATCAGACGCGTGGCACAGCCATCCTCCACAGCCATCAGACGTGTGGCACAGTAAAAATCCACACCCATCACACATGTGGCACAGCCATCCTCCACAGCCAACAGACGTGTGGCACAGCCATCCTCCACAGTCATCTTATATGTGGCACAGTGTTACGGACCCGAGTCCAGCGTCGGAGCACGGAGCAGTGACGACAACGCCATCTGTGAGTCCGCTCCCGAAACCCACTCCAAATGGACAACGCCATCTAGTGAGGATGGGATATACCGGCCACAGGTGCTGGATTCCCGTCTTAGTCAGCTCATAACGTAGCCGCTGCTGACCTCTGGTGAGGTGGCGCTTAGACAGTGAACGCCATCTATGGAGCAAATAGGTGGACGTTTCTGTCTAAGCTAGTAAGTGAAGTTTCCCAGTGGCCCCATGTAGTATTCCAAGTACTAATGACATATCTGATTGCAGAGTCGACCTGGGACTGCTGTATTGAATGATGGATCAGTCTACCCAAGGCAGTAAAGGTCTCCTCACGAGTCTGCTGAAGAAGCTGTGAGTCACCCTTGGACGAACTCTGTTGAGAGTATTAGCCTGCCTGTAACATGGCAGTATCAGGAAATCGCCTTATCCGGGGCTGGCTGGTGGAAGAGACTAGTCACTGTGGTGCTTAGTGAGGAGAGTGATCAGCGGGATCACACGAGGCTCCTGCCTAGGGCTCGCAACCCTAGTATCGGTCGTGGAGTGGCCTACACAGCGGAGCTGACCGGTACCTGCCAGCTACAGGCTGGATTGTGGTTGAAGGCCTCCACGACGGAGCACCCAGTGGGACTGTGATTTGGCTGGCCTGTGGCCAGGGTAGATTCGCCAAGAGAATCATAGAGGATTCATCGGGGGCCACGGAAGAAAGAACCAGGGCTACCCAAAGTGCGCACCGCGGAGCATCCAGTGTCTTCGGAGGAAGACAACCTTGTACATAATCGTGTAGTAATAACCCCCGTGCGCAAATGTTATATATTTATTTATGGTGGTGGTGAATATATATATAAATCATAACATTTGTATCCCTCCCCCTTTAATTTACCTTGCGTTATGGAACGCACCCCTTGAAAGCCTCCACTAACCTGGGGCCGGATACCCAAACTCTAATACCATCAGAGAAGAACCCAGTTGCGCCCCAGTAGGGCCGTAACACAAAGCCATCCTCCCCTGCCATCAGACGTGAGGCACAGCCATCTTACATGTGGCGCAGCCACCCTCCACAGCCATGAGACGTGTGGCGCTGCCATCCTCCACAGCCATCTTACATGTGGCACAGCCATCCCCCACAGCCATCAGACGTGTTTCACAGCCATCTTCCACAGCCATCAGACGTGTGGCACAGCTATCCTTCACAGCCATCTTTCATATGGCACATCCATCCCCCACAGCCTTCAGACGTGTGGCACAGCCATCCTTCACAGCCATCTTACATGTGGCGCAGGCATCCTCCACAGCAATGAGACGTGTGGCGCTGCCATCCTCCAGAGCCATCTTACATGTAGCACAGATATCCTCCACAGCCATCAGACGTGTTGCACAGCCATCCTCCACAGCCATCAGACGTTTGGCACATCAATCCTCCACAGCCATCAGACGTGTGGCACAGCTATCCTCCACAGCCATCTTATATGTGGCGCAGCCGTCCTCCAAAGCCATCAGACATGTGGCGCAGCCATCCTCCACAGCCATAAGACGTGTTATGCAGCAATCCTCGACAGCCATAAGACGAGTGGCACAGTCATCTTACATGGGGCGCAGCCATCAAACGAGTGACACAGCCATCTTACATGGGGCGCAGCAATCCTCCACAGCCATGAGACCTGAGGCGCTGTCATCCTCCACAGCCATCTTACATGTAGCACAGCAATCCTCCACAGATATCAAACGTGGGGCACAGCTATCCTCCACAGCCATCTTACATGTGGCGCAGCTATCCTCCACACCCATCAGACGTGTGGCACAGTCATCCTCTACAGCCATCTTACATGTGGCACAGCAATATTCCACAGCCATCAGACATGTGGCATAGCCATCCACCTCTGCCATCTTACATGTGGCTCTGCCATCCTCCACAGCCATCACACATGTGACACAGCCATCCTCCACAACGATCACACATGTGAAATAGCCATCGGACGTGTGGCACGGCCATCTGCTATAGCCATCAAACGTGTGGCAAAGCCATCCTAAACAGTCATCACACATGTGGTGCAGCCATCCTCCACAGTTATCGGACGTGTGGCACAGCCATCATGCACATCAGACGTGTGGCGCAGCCATCCTCCACAGCCATCACACATGTTGGGCAGCCATCCTCCACAGCCATCAGACGTATGGCCCAGCAATCCTCCAAAGCCATCAGACGAGTGGCGCAGCCATCCTCCGCAGCAATCACACATGTTGGGCAGCCATCCTCCACAACCATCTTACATGGGGCGCAGCCATCCTCCACAGCCATCAGACGTGTGGCGCATCCATCCTCCACAGCCATCTTCCATGTAGCACAGCAAATCCACCACAGCCATCAGACGTGTGGCACAGCCAGCCTCCACAGCCATCAGAAGTGGGGCACAGCCATCCTCCACAGCCATCTTACATGTGGCAAAGCCATCCTCCACAGCCATCAGACGTGTAGTGCAGCCATCCTCTACATCCTTTAGACGAGTGACGAAGCCATTCTCCACAGCCATCACACATGTGGCGCAGCCATGCCACTGCAACCATCGGACGTGTGGCACAACTATCCTGCACAGCCATCACACATGTGGCACAGCATTCCTCCACAGCCATCAGACGTGTGGCACAGTAATCCTCCACAGTCATCACACATATGGCAAAACCATCCTCCACAGCCAACAGACGTGTGGCACAACCATCCTCCACAGTCATCTTATATGTAGCATAGCCATCCTCCACCGCCATCAGACGTGAGGCACAGCCATCATACATGTGGCGCAGCCATCCTCCACAGCAATGTGACTTGTGGTGCTGCCATCCTCCACAGCCATCTTACATGTAGCACAGCAATCCTCCACAGCCATCAGACGTGTTGCACAGCCATCCTCCACAGGCATCAGACGAGTGTCACAGCCATCCTCAACAACCTTCAGACCTGTGGCACAGCCATCGTCCACAGCCTTCTCACATGTGGCGCAGCAATCCACCACAGCCATCAGACGTGTGGCAAAGCTATCCTCTACAGCGATCTTACATATGGCACAGCCATTCTCCACAGCCTTCAGACGTGTGGCACAGCCAATCTCCACAGCCATCAGACGTGTGGCACAGCCAACCTCCACAGCCATCAGACGTGTGGCGCAGCCATCCTCCACAGCCATCAGACGTGTGGCACAGCCATCCTCCACAGCCATATAACATGTGGCGCAGCAATCCACCACAGCCATCAGACGTGTGGCAAAGCTATCCTCTACAGCGATCTTACATATGGCACAGCCATTCTCCACAGCCTTCAGACGTGTGGCACAGCCAATCTCCACAGCCATCAGACGTGTGGCACAGCCAACCTCCACAGCCATCAGACGTGTGGCGCAGCCATCCTCCACAGCCATCAGACGTGTGGCACAGCCATCCTCCACAGCCATATAACATGTGGCGCAGCCATCTTCCACAGCCATCACACATGTGGCACAGCCATTTGCCACAGCCATCACACATGTAGCACAATCATCCTCCACACCCATCTTACATGTGACGCAGCCATCCTCCACAGCCATCCTCCACAGCCATCAGACGTGTGGCACAGCTATCCTCCACAGCCGTCTTACATGTGGCACCGCCATGCTCCACAGCCAACAGACGTGTGGAACAGACATCGTCCACAGTCATCTTACATGTGGCACAGCCATCCTCCACCGTCACCAGACGTGAGGCACAGCCATCTTACATGTGGCGCAGCCATCCTCTTCAGCCATGAGACGTGTGGCGCTGCCATCCTGCACACTAATCTTACATCTAGCACTGCAATCCTCTACAGCCCTCAGACGTGTTGCACAGCCATCTTTCACAGCTATCAGACGTGTGGCACAGCCATCTTACATGTGGCACAGCAATCCTCCACAACCTTCAGACCTGTAGCACAGCCATCCTCCACAGCCATCTCATGTGTAGCGCAGCAATCCTCCACATCCATCAGACATGTGGCAAAGCCATCCTCTACAGCCATCTTACACGTGGCGCAGCTATCCTCCATAGCCTTCAGACGTGTGGCACAGCCATGCTCCACTGGTATCAGACGTGTGGCGCAGCCATCCTCCACAGCAATCAGACGTGAGGCACAGCAATCCTCCACAGTTATCAGACGTGTGGCAAAGATATCCTCCACAGCCATTTTACATGTTGCGCAGCCATCCTCCACAGCTGTCAGACGTGTGGCGCAGCAGTCTTCCACAGCCATCAGACGTGTTGTGCAGCAATACTCGACAGCCATAAGACGTGTGACGCAGCAATCCTTGACAGCAATCAAACGAGTGGCAAGGCAATCCTCCACAGTCATCAGATGTGAGGCGCAGCCATCCTCCACAGCCATCAGACGTGTAGCGCAGCCATCCTCCACAGCCATCAGACGTGTGCCGCAGCCATTCTCCAGAAACATCAGACGTGAGGCGCAGGTATCCTCCACAGCCATCAGACGTGTGCCGCAGCCATCCTCCTCAGTCATAAGACGTGTAGTGCAGCCATCCTCTACATCCTTTAGACGTGTGACGAAGCCATCCTCCACAGCTATAACACATGTGGCACAGCCATTATCCACAGCCATCCTCCACTGCCATCAGACATGTGGCGCAACCATTCTCCCACAGCCATCACACATGTAGCACAGCCATCCTCCACAGCTATCAGACGTTTGTCACAGCTATCCTCCACATCCATCTTACATGTGGCGCAGCCTTCCTCCACAGCTATCAGAAATGAGGCGCAGCCATCCTTCACAGCGATCACACATGTGGCACAGCCATCCTCCACAGTCATCCTACATGTGGCGCAGCCATCTTCCACCGCCATCACACATGTGGCACAGCCGTCCTCCACAGCCATCAGACGTGTGGCACAGCCATCCTCCACAGCCATCTTACATGTATCACACCCATCCTCCACAGCCATCACACATGTGGCAAAGCCATCCTCCACAGCCATCTTACATGTGGCGCAGACATCCTCCACAAAGAGCAGACGTGTGGCACAGCATTCCTCCACAGTCATCTTACACGTAGCTCAGCCATCCTCCACAGGCATGAGACGTTTGGCACAGCCATCAGACGTGTGGCGCAGCCATCCTCCACAGCCATCAGACGTGTAGCGCAGCCATCCTCTACAGCCATCAAACGTGTGGCGCAGCCATACTCCACAGCAATCGAACATTTGGCACAGCAATTCTCCACAGCCATCAGATTTGAGGCACAGCCATCTTGCATGTGGCGCATCCATCCTCCACAGCCATCTTACATGTGGCGCAGCAATCCTCAACAGCCATCAGAAATGAGGCGCAGCCATCCTCCACAGCCATCAGACGTGTTGCGCGGCCATCCTCCACTGCCATAAGACGTGTGGCGCAGCCATCCTCCACATCCATCAGACGTGTGGCCCAGTCATCCTCTACAGCCATCTTACATGTGGCACACCCATCCTCCCAAGCCATCACACATATGGCACAGCCATCCTCCACAGCCATCTGATGTGTGTCACAGCCATCCTTCACAGTCATCACACATATGGCACAGCCTTCCTCCACAGCCATCAGACATGTG
This sequence comes from Procambarus clarkii, assembly GCF_040958095.1. Classification (NCBI taxonomy): domain Eukaryota; kingdom Metazoa; phylum Arthropoda; class Malacostraca; order Decapoda; family Cambaridae; genus Procambarus; species Procambarus clarkii. The sequence goes on from NC_091211.1 coordinate 5,882,386, forward strand.
TCGCAGCCATCCTCCTCAGCCATAACATATGTGGCACAGCCATCCTCCACAGACATCAGACGTGTGACGCAGCCATCCTCCACAGCTATCACACATGTGTGACAGCCATCCTCCACAGTCATCACACATGTGGCACAGCCATTTGCCACAGCCATCACACATGTAGCACAATCATCCTCCACACCCATCTTACATGTGACGCAGCCATCCTCCACAGCCATCCTCCACAGCCATCAGACGTGTGGCACAGCTATCCTCCACAGCCGTCTTACATGTGGCACCGCCATGCTCCACAGCCAACAGACGTGTGGAACAGACATCGTCCACAGTCATCTTACATGTGGCACAGCCATCCTCCACCGTCACCAGACGTGAGGCACAGCCATCTTACATGTGGCGCAGCCATCCTCTTCAGCCGTGAGACGTGTGGCGCTGCCATCCTGCTCACCAATCTTACATCTAGCACTGCAATCCTCTACAGCCCTCAGACGTGTTGCACAGCCATCTTTCACAGCCATCAGACGTGTGGCACAGCCATCCTTCACAGCCATCTTACATGTGGCACAGCAATCCTCCACAACCTTCAGACCTGTAGCACAGCCATCCTCCACAGCCATCTCATGTGTAGTGCAGCAATCCTCCACATCCATCAGACATGTGGCAAAGCCATCCTGTACAGCCATCTTTCACGTGGCGCAGCTATCCTCCACAGCCTTCAGACGTGTGGCACAGCCATGCTCCACTGGTGTCAGACGAGTGGCGCAGCCATCCTCCACAGCAATCAGACGTGAGGCACAGCAATCCTCCACAGTTATCAGACGTGTGGCAAAGATATCCTCCACAGCCATTTTACATGTTGCGCAGCCATCCTCCACAGCTGTCAGACGTGTGGCGCAGCAGTCTTCCACAGCCATCAGACGTGTTGTGCAGCAATACTTGACAGCCATAAGACTTGTGACGCAGCAATCCTTGACAGCAATCAAACGATTGGCAAGGCAATCCTCCACAGTCATCAGATGTGAGGCGCAGCCATCCTCCACAGCCATCAGACGTGTGGCGCAGCCATCCTCCACAGCCATCAGACGTGTGCCGCAGCCATTCTCCAGAAACATCAGACGTAAGGCGCAGGTATCCTCCGCAGTCATAAGACGTGTAGTGCAGCCATCCTCTACATCCTTTAGACGTGTGACGAAGCCATCCTCCACAGCTATAACACATGAAGCACAGCCATCCTCCACAGCTATCAGACGTCTGTCACAGCTATCCTCCACATCCATCTTACATGTGGCGCAGCCTTCCTCCAAAGCTATCAGAAATGAGGCGCAGCCATCCTTCACAGCGATCACACATGTGGCACAGCCATCCTCCACAGTCATCCTACATGTGGCGCAGCCATCTTCCACCGCCATCACACATGTGGCACAGCCGTCCTCCACAGCCATCAGACGTGTGGCACAGCCATCCTCCACAGCCATCTTACATGTAGCACACCCATCCTCCACAGCCATCACACATGTGGCAAAGCCATCCTCCACAGCCATCTTACATGTGGAGTAGACATCCTCCACAGAGAGCAGACGTGTGGCACAGCATTCCTCCACAGTCATCTTACACGTAGCTCAGCCATCCTCCACAGGCCTGAGACGTGTGGCACAGCCATCAGACGTGTGGCGCAGCCATCCTCCACAGCCATCAGACGTGTAGCGCAGCCATCCTCCACAGCCATCAAACGTGTGGCGCAGCCATACTCCACAGCAATCGAACATTTGGCACAGCAATTCTCCACAGCCATCAGACTTGAGGCGCAGCCATCCTCCACAGCCATCAGACGTGTTGCGCTGCCATCCTCCACTGCCATAAGACGTGTGGTGCAGCCATCCTCCACATCCATCAGACGTGTGGCACAGTCATCCTTCACAGTCATCACACATATGGCACAGCCTTCCTCCAAAGCCATCAGACATGTGTCGCAGCCATCCTCTTCAGTCATAACATATGTGGCACAGCCATCCTCCACAGACATCAGACGTGTGGCGCAGCCATCCTCCACAGCTATCACACATGTGTGACAGCCATCCTCCACAGCTATCACACATGTGGCACAGCCATTTGCCACAGCCATCACACATGTAGCACAATCATCCTCCACACCCATCTTACATGTGACGCAGCCATCCTCCACAACCATCCTCCACAGCCATCAGACGTGTGGCACAGCTATCCTCCACAGCCGTCTTACATGTGGCGCAGCCATCCTCTCCAACCATCAGACGTGAGGCACAGCAATCCTCAACAGCCATAAGACGTGTGATGCAGCAATCATCGGCAGCCATCAGACGAGTGGCACAGCATTCCTCCACAGCCATCAGACGTGTGGCGCAGCCATCCTCTACAGCCATCAGACGTGTGGCGCAGCCATCCTCCACAGCCATCAGACGTGTGGCGCAGCCATCCTCCTCAGTCATAAGACGTGTAGTGCAGCCATCCTCTACAACCTTTAGACGTGTGACGAAGCCATCCTCCACAGCTATCACACATGTGGCACAGCCATCCTCCACAACCATCCTCCACAGACATCAGATGTGAGGCGCAGCCATCCTCCACAGCCATCAGACGTGTGGTGCAGTCATCCTCTACAGCCATCAGACGTGTGGCGCAGCCATCCTCCACAGCCATCAGACGTGTGGCGCAGCCATCCTGTGTGGCGCAGCCATCCTCCACAGCCATCAGACGTGTGGCGTAGTCATCCTCCACACCCATCTTACATGTGGCACAGCAATACTCCACAGCCATCAGATGTGTGGCACAGACATCCTCCACAGCCATCTAACATGTGGCACAGCCATCCTCCACAGCTATCACATATGTTGCACAGCAATCCTCCACAGCAATCAGACGTGTGACGCAGACATCCTCCACAGCTATCACACATGTGGCACAGCCATCGGAGGTGTGGCACAGCTATCTTCGACAGCCATCAGACGTGTGGCAAAGCCATCCTCCAAAGTCATCACATATGTGGCGCAGCCATCCTCCACAGCCTTCGGACATTTGGCACAGCCATCCTCAACAGCAATCACACATGTTGCACAGCCATCCTCCACAGCCATCAGACTTCTGGCACAGTATTCCTCCACAGCCATCACACGTATGACACAGCCATCCTCCACAGTCATCTTACATGTTGCACAGCCACCCTCCACCGCAGTCAGACGTATGGCACAGCTATTCTCCACAGCCATCTTACATGTGGCACAGTCATCCTCCACATTATTCAGACCTGTGGCACAGCCATCCTCCACAGCCATCTCACATGTGGCACAGCCACCCTCCACAGCAATCAGAAGTTTGGCGCAGCCATCCTCCATAGCAATCAGACGTGTGGCGCAGCCATCCTTCACAGCTATCAGAAGTGTGGCGCAGCCATCCTCCACACCCATATAACATGTGGCGCAGCTATCCTCCACAGCTATCAGACGTGTGGCTCAGCCATCCTCCACAGCCATCAGACGTGTGACGCAGCCATCTTCCACAGACATCAGACGTGTGGCACAGCCATCCTCCACTGCCCTCAGACGTGTAACGCGGCCATCCTCCACAGCCTTTAGACGTGTGACGCAGAAATCCTGAACAGCCATAACACATGTGACACAGCCATCCGCTACAGCCATCAGACGTATGGCACAGCCATCATCCACACCCATCAGACGTGAAGCACAGCCATCCTCCACAGCCATCACAAATGTGGCACAGCTATCCTCCACAGCCATCAGACATGTGTCACAGCCATCCTCCACAGCCATCTTACATGTAGCGCAGCCTTTCTCCACAGCCATCAGACATGTGGCCCAGCCATCCTCCAAAGCGATCACACATGTGGAACAGCCCTCCTCCACAGCCATCAGACTTGTGGCGCAGCCATCCTTCGCAGCCATCACACATGTGGTGCAGCCATCCTCCACTGCCATCACACATGTGGCACAGCCATCCTCCACAACCATCACACATGTGGCACAGCCATCCTCCACAGCTATCACAAATGTGGCACAGCTATCCTCCACAGCCATCAGACGTGTGACACACCCATCTTCCAAAGCCGTCTTACATGTGGCACAGCCATCCTCCAAAGTCCTCTCACATGTGGCACAGCCATCCTCAACAGCCATCAGACGTGTGTCGCAGGAATCCTCCACAGCCATCAGACGTGTAGCACAGCCATCACCCACAGCTAGATTACATGTGGCACAGCAATCCTCCACAGCCATCAGACGTGTGGCACAGCCATCCTTCACACTCATCACACATGTGACACAGCCATCGGACGTGTGGCACAGCCATCCTCTACAGCCATTGACGTGTGGCACAGCCATCCTCCACCGCCATCAGACGTGTGGCACAGCCATCCTCCACAGTCATCAGACGTGTGCACAGCCATCCTCCACAGCCATCTTACGTGTGGCACCCCCATTCCTCTACAGCCATCACACATGTGCCACCTATCCGCCACAGCCATCAGACGTGTGGCACAGCCATCCACCTCAGTCATCACACATTTGACACAGTCATCGGACGTGTGGCACAGCCATCCTCTACAGCCATTGACGTGTGGCACAGCCATCCTCCACACTAATTGGACGTGTGGCACAGTCATCCTCAGCAGCCATCACACATGTGGCACAGCCATCTTACATGTGGCACACCCATCCTCCACAGCCATCATACATGAGGCAAAGCCATCCTCCACAGCCATCTTACATGTCGTGCAGACATCCTCCACAGCAATCAGACGTGTGGCACAGCCATCCTCAACAGCCATCTTACATGTGGCACACACATCCTCCACAGCCATCACACATGAGGCAAAGCCATTCTCCACAGCCATCTTACATGTCGTGCAGACATCCTCCACAGCCATCAGACGTGTGACACAGCATTCCTTCACAGTCATCTTACATGTAGCTCAGTCATCCTCCACAGGCATGAGACGTGTGGCACAGCCATCAAACGTGTTGCGAAACTTTCCTTCACAGCCATCAGACGTGTAGCGCAGCCATCCTCCACAGCCATCAGACGTGTGGCGCAGCCATACTCCACAGCCATCGTACATGTGGCACAGCAACTCTCCACAGCCATCAAACTTGAGGCACAGACATCTTGCATGTGGCGCATCCATCCTCCACAGCTATCTTACATGTGGCACAGCAATCCTCAACAGCCATCAGAAATGAGGCGCAGCCATCCTCCACAGCCATCAGACGTGTTGCGCTGCCATCCACCCCTGCCAAAAGACGTGTGGCGCAGCCATCCTCCACATCCATCAGACGTGTGGCACAGTCATCCTCTACAGCCATCTTACATGTGGCACACCCATCCTCCCCAGCCATCACACATATGGCACAGCCATCCTCCACAGCTATCAGACGTGTGGCACAGCCATCCTTCACAGTCATCACACATATGGCACAGCCTTCCTCCACAGCCATCAGACATGTGTCGCAGCCATCCTCCACAGACATCAGACGTGTGGCGCAGCCATCCTCCACAGCTATCACACATGTGTGACAGCCAACCTCCACAGCCTTCACACATGTGGCACAGATATCTGCCACAGCCATCACACATGTGGCACAGACATCCTCCAAATCCATCAGACGTGTGGCACAGCCATCCTCCACAGCTATCTTCCACAGCCATCACACATGTGGCACAGCCATTTGCCACAGCCATCAAACATGTAGCACAATCTTTCTCCACACCCATCTTACATGTGACGCAGCCATCCTCCACAGCCATCAGACGTGTGGCACAGCTATCCTCCACAGCCGTCTTAAATGTGGCGCAGCCATCCTCTACAAACATCAGACGTGAGGTACAGCCATCCTACACGGCCATAAGACGTGTGACGCAGCAATCCTCGACAGCCATCAGACGATTGGCACAGCATTACTCCACAGTCATCAGATGTGAGGCGCAGCCATCCTCCACAGCAATCAGACGTGTGGTGCAGCCATCCTCTACAGCCATCAGACGTGTGGCGCACCCATCCTCCACAGCCATCAGACGTGTGGCGCAGCTATCCTCCACAGCCATCAGACGTGTGGCGCATCCATCCTCCTCAGTCATAAGACGTGTAGTGCAGCCATCCTCTACATCCTTTAGACGTGTGACGAAGCTATCCTCCACAGCTATCACACATGTGGCACAGCCATCCTAAACTGCCATCAGATGTGAGGCGCAGCCATTCTCCACAGCCATCACACATGTGGCACAGCAATCCTCCACAGCCATCAGACGTTTGTCACAGATATCCTCCACATCCATCTTACATGTGGCGCAGCCTTCCTCCACAGCTATCAGACATGAGGCGCAGCTATCCTCCACAGCGATCACACATGTGGCACATCCATCCTCCACAGCCATCAAATGTGTGGCGCAGCCATCCTCCGCAGCCATCACACATGTGGCACAACCATCCTCCACAGTCATCCCATATGTGGCGCAGCCATCCTCCACAGCCATCACACATGTGGCACAGCAATGCTCCACAGCCATCAGACGTGTGGCACAGCCATCCTCCACAGCCATCACACATGTAGCACAGCCATATTCCACACCCATCTTACATGTGGCGCAGCCATCCTCCACAGCTATCAGACGTGTGGCACAACTATCCTCCACAGCCATCTTACATGTGGCGCAGCCATCCTCTACAAGTATCAGACGTGAGTCACAGCCATCCTCCACAGCCATCAGACGTGTGGCGCAGCCATCCTCCACAGCCATCAGACGAAGGGGCGTAGTCATCCTCCACACCCATCTTACATGTGGCACAGCAATTCTCCACAGCCATCTAACATGTGGCATAGCCATCCTCCACAGCTATCACATATGTTGCTCAGCAATCCTCCACAGCCATCAGACGTGTGACGCAGTCATCCTCCACAGCTATCACACATGTGGCACAGCAATCGGAGGTGTGGCACAGCTATCTTCGACATCCATCAGACGTGTGGCAAAGCCATCCTCCACAGTCATCACTAATGTGGCGCAGCCATCCTCCACAGCCATCGGACGTATGGCACAGCCATCCTCAACAGCAATCACACATGTTGCACAGCCATCCTCCACAGCCATCAGACGTGTGGCACAGTAATCCTCCACAGCCATCACACGTATGGCACAGCTATCCTCCACAGTCATCTTACATGTGGCACAGTCACCCTCCACAATATTCAGACCTGTAGAACAGACATCCTCCACAGCCATCTCACATGTGGCACAGCCATCCTCAACAGCAATCACACATGTTGCACAGCCATCCTCCACAGCCATCAGACGTGTGGCACAGTAATCCTCCACAGCCATCACACGTATGGCACAGCTATCCTCCACAGCCATCTCACATGTGGCACAGCCATCCTCCACAGCCATCTGAAGTTTGGCGCAGCCATCCTCCACAGTCATCAGACGTAAGGCACAGCCATCCTCCACAGCCATATTACATGGGGCGCAGCCATCCATCACAGCTATCAGAAGTGTGGCGCAGCCATCCTCCACAGCCACATAACATGTGGCGCAGCCATCCTCCACAGCCACATAACATGTGGTGCAGCCATCCTCCACAGCCATCAGACGTGTGGCTCAGCCATCCTCCACAGCCATCAGACGTGTGGCGCAGCCATCCTCCACAGCCATCAGACGTGTGGCGTTGCCATCCTCCACAGCCGTCAGACGTGTGGCACAGCCATCCTCCACAGCCCTCAGACGTGTAGCGCGGCCATCCTACACAGCTATTAGACGTGTGACGCAGCCATCCTCCACAGCCATAACACATGTGACACAGCCATCCTCCACAGCTATCAGACGTATGGCACAGCCATCATCTACACCCATCAGACGTGAGGCACAGCCATCCTCCACAGCTATCACACATGTGGTATAGCCATCCTCCACAGCCATCTTACATGTAGCGCAGCCTTCCTCCACATCCATCAGACATGTGGCCCAGCCATCCTCCACAGCGATCACACATGTGGAACAGCCATCCTCCACAGCCATCAGACGTGTGGCGCAGCCATTCTTCGCAGCCATCACACATGTGGCACAACCATCCTCCACAGCCATCACAAATGTGGCCCAGCCATCCTCCACAGCCATCACACATGTAGCCCAGCCATCCTCCACAGCCATCAGACGTGTGGCACAGCCATCCTTCACAGCCATCTTACGTGTGGCATACCCATCCTCTACAACAATCACACATGTGGTGCAGCCATCCTCCACAGCCATCACACATGTGGCACAGCCATCACACATGTGGCACAGCCATCCTCCACAGCTATCACAAATGTGGCACAGCTATCCTCCACAGTCATCAGACGTGTGACACACCCATCCTCCAAAGCCATCTTACATGTGGCACAGCAATCCTAAACAGCCATCAGAAATGAGGCGCAGCCATCCTCCACAGCCATAAGACGTGTTGCGCTGCCATCCTCCACTGCCATAAGACGTGTGGCGCAGCCATCCTCCACATCCATCATTCGTGTGGCACAGTCATCCTCTACAGCCATCTTACATGTGGCAAACCCATCCTCCCCAGCCATCACGCATATGGCACAGCCATCCTCCACAGCCATCAGACGTGTGGCACAGCCATCCTCCACAGTCATCACACATATGGCACAGCCTTCTTCAACAGCCATCAGACATGTGTCGCAGCCGTCCTCCTCAGCCATAACACATGTGGCACCGCTATCACCCACAGACATCAGACGTGTGGCGCAGCCATCCTCCGCAGCTATCACACATGTGTGACAGCCATCCTCCACAGCCTTCACACATGTGGCACAGCTATCTGCCACAACCATCTCACATTTGGCACAGCCATCCTCCACAATTCTCAGACGTGTGGCACAGCCATCTTCCACAACCATCACACATGTGGCACAGCCATTTGCCATAGCCATCACACATGTAGCACAACCATCCTCCACACCCATCTTACATGTGGCGCAGCCATTCTCCACAGCCATCAGACGTGTGGCACAGATATCCTCCACAGCCGTCTTTCATGTGGCGCAGCCATCATCTAACCCATCAGACGTGAGGCACAGCAATCCTCCACAGTCATCAGATGTGAGGCGCAGCCATCCTCCACAGCCATCAGACGTGTGGCACAGCCATCCACCTCAGTCATCACACATGTGACACAGTCATCGGACGTGTGGCACAGCCATCCTCTACAGCCATTGACGTGTGGCACAGCCATCCTCCACACTAATTGGACGTGTGGCACAGTCATCCTCAGCAGCCATCACAAATGTGGCACAGCCATCTTACATGTGGCACACCCATCTTCCACAGCCATCATACATGTGGCGCAGACATCCTCCACAGCCATCTTACATGTCGTGCAGACATCCTCCACAGCCATCAGACGTGTGACACAGCATTCCTTCACAGTCATCTTACATGTAGCTCAGTCATCCTCCACAGGCATGAGACGTGTGGCACAGCCATCAGACGTGTTGCGCAACTTTCCTTCACAGCCATCAGACGTGTAGCGCAGCCATCCTCCACAGCCAGCAGACGTGTGGTGCAGCCATACTCCACAGCCATCGTACATGTGGAACAGCAACTCTCCACAGCCATCAAACTTGAGGCACAGACATCTTGCATGTGGCGCATCCATCCTCCACAGCCATCTTACATGCGGCACAGCAATCCTCCACAGCCATAAGACATGTGACAAAGCCATCCTCTACAGCTATCTTACACGTGGCGCAGCCATCCTCCACAGCCTTCAGAAGCGTGGCACAGCCATGCTCCACTGGTATCAGATGTGTGGCGCAGCCATCCTCCACAGCAATCAGACGTGTGGCACAGCCATCCTCCACAGCCGTCAGACGTGTGGCGCAGCCATCCTCCACAGCCATCAGACGTGTGGCGTAGTCATCCTCCACAACCATCTTACATGTGGCACAGCAATACTCCACAGCCATCAGATGTGTAGCACAGACATCCTCCACAGCCATCTAACATGTGGCACAGCCATCCTCCACAGCAATCAGACGTGTGACGCAGACATCTTCCACAGCTATCACACATGTGGCACAGCCATCGGAGGTGTGGCACAGCTATCTTCGACAGCCATCAGACGTGTGGCAAAGCCATCCTCCAAAGTCATCACATATGAGGCGCAGCCATCCTCCACAGCCTTCGGACATTTGGCACAGCCATCCTCAACAGCAATCACACATGTTGCACAGCCTTCCTCCACAGCCATCAGACTTCTGGCACAGTAATCCTTCACAGCCATCACACGTATGGCACAGCCATCCTCCACAGTCATCTTACATGTAGCACAGCCACCCTCCACCGCAGTCAGACGTATGGCACAGCTATTCTCCACAGCCATCTTACATGTGGCACAGTCATCCTCCACATCATTCAGACCTGTGGCACAGCCATCCTCCACAGCCATCTCACATGTGGCACAGCCATCCTCCACAGCAATCAGAAGTTTGGCGCAGCCATCCTCCATAGCAATCAGACGTTTGGCGCAGCCATCCTTCACAGCTATCAGAAGTGTGGCGCAGCCATCCTCCACACCCATATAACATGTGGCGCAGCTATCCTCCACAGCTATCAGACGTGTGGCTCAGCCATCCTCCACAGCCATCAGCCGTGTGGCGCAGCCATCTTCCACAGACATCAGACGTGTGGCGCAGCCATCCTCCACAGCCCTCAGACGTGTAACGCGGCCATCCTCCACAACCTTTAGACGTGTGACGCAGAATTCCTGAACAGCCATAACACATGTGACACAGCCATCCGCCACAGCCATCAGACATATGGCACAGCCATCATCCACACCCATCAGACGTGAAGCACAGCCATCCTCCACAGCCATCACAAATGTGGCACAGCTATCCTCCACAGCCATCAGACAGGTGTCACAGCCATCTTACATGTAGCGCAGCCTTCCTCCACAGCCATCAGACATGTGGCCCAGCCATCCTCCAAAGCGATCACACATGTGGAACAGCCCTCCTCCACAGCCATCAGACGTGTGGCGCAGCCATCCTTCGCAGCTATCACACATGTGGCACAACCATCCTCCACAGCCATCACAAATGTGGCCCAGCCATCCTCCACAGCCATCACACATGTGGCCCAGCCTTCCTCCACAGTCATCAGACGTGTGCACAGCCATCCTCCACAGCCATCTTACGTGTGGCACACCCATCCTCTACAGCAATCACACATGTGGTGCAGCCATCCTCCACTGCCATCACACATGTGGCACAGCCATCCTCCACAGCCATCACACATGTGGCTCAGCCATCCTCCACAGCTATCACAAATGTGGCACAGCTATCCTCCACAGCCATCAGACGTGTGACACACCCATCCTCCAAAGCCGTCTTACATGTGGCACAGCCATCCTCCAAAGTCCTCTCACATGTGGCACAGCCATCCTCAACAGCCATCAGACGTGTGTCGCAGGAATCCTCCACAGCCATCAGACGTGTAGCACAGCCATCACCCACAGCTAGCTTACATGTGGCACAGCAATCCTCCACAGCCATCAGACGTGTGGTACAGCCATCCTCCACAGCCATCACACATGTGGCTCAGCCATCCTCCACAGCTATCACAAATGTGGCACAGCTATCCTCCACAGCCATCAGACGTGTGACACACCCATCCTCCAAAGCCGTCTTACATGTGGCACAGCCATCCTCCAAAGTCCTCTCACATGTGGCACAGCCATCCTCAACAGCCATCAGACGTGTGTCGCAGGAATCCTCCACAGCCATCAGACGTGTAGCACAGCCATCACCCACAGCTAGCTTACATGTGGCACAGCAATCCTCCACAGCCATCGGACGTTTGGCACAGCCATCCTCTACAGCCATTGACGTGTGGCACAGCCATCCTCCACCGCCATCAGACGTGTGGCACAGCCATCCTCCACAGTCATCAGACGTGTGCACAGCCATCCTCCACAGCCATCTTACGTGTGGCACACCCATCCTCTACAGTCATCACACATGTGCCACCTATCCGCCACAGCCATCAGACGTGTGGCACAGCCATCCACCTCAGTCATCACACATGTGACACAGTCATCGGACGTGTGGCCCAGCCATCCTCTACAGCCATTGACGTGTGGCACAGCCATCCTCCACACTAATTGGACGTGTGGCACAGTCATCCTCAGCAGCCATCACACATGTGGCACAGCCATCTTACATGTGGCACACCCATCCTCCACAGCCATCATACATGTGGCGCAGACATCCTCCACAGCAATCAGACGTGTGGCACAGCCATCCTCAACAGCCATCTTACATGTGGCACACCCATCCTCCACAGTCATCACACATGAGGCAAAGCCATCCTCCACAGCCATCTTACATGTCGTGCAGACATCCTCCACAGCCATCAGACGTGTGACACAGCATTCCTTCACAGTCATCTTACATGTAGCTCAGTCATCCTCCACAGGCATGAGACGTGTGGCACAGCCATCAGACGTGTTGCGAAACTTTCCTTCACAGCCATCAGACGTGTAGTGCAGCCATCCTCCACAGCCATCAGACGTGTGGCGCAGCCATACTCCACAGCCATCGTACATGTGGCACAGCAACTCTCCACAGCCATCAAACTTGAGGCACAGACATCTTGCATGTAGCGCATCCATCCTCCACAGCTATCTTACATGTGGCACAGCAATCCTCAACAGCCATCAGAAATGAGGCGCAGCCGTCCTCCACAGCCATCAGACGTGTTGCGCTGCCATCCACCCCTGCCATAAGACGTGTGGCGCAGCCATCCTCCACATCCATCAGACGTGTGGCACAGTCATCCTCTAAAGCCATCTTACATGTGGCACACCCATCCTCCCCAGCTATCACACATATGGCACAGCCATCCTCCACAGCTATCAGACGTGTGGCACAGCCATCCTTCACAGTCATCACACATATGGCACAGCCTTCCTCCACAGCCATCAGACATGTGTCGCAGCCATCCTCCACAGACATCAGACGTGAGGCGCAGCCATCCTCCACAGCTATCACACATGTGTGACAGCCAACCTCCACAGCCTTCACACATGTGGCACAGCTATCTGCCACAGCCATCACACATGTGGCACAGACATCCTCCAAATCCATCAGACGTGTGGCACAGCCATCCTCCACAGCTATCTTCCACAGCCATCACACATGTAGCACAATCTTTCTCCACACCCATCTTACATGTGACGCAGCCATCCTCTACAAACATCAAACGTGAGGCACAGCCATCCTACACGGCCATAAGACGTGTGACGCAGCAATAATCGACAGCCATCAGACGATTGGCACAGCATTACTCCACAGTCATCAGATGTGAGGCGCAGCCATCCTCCACAGCAATCAGACGTGTGGTGCAGCCATCCTCTACAGCCATCAGACGTGTGGCGCACCCATCCTCCACAGCCATCAGACGTGTGGCGCAGCTATCCTCCACAGCCATCAGACGTGTGGCGCAGCCATCCTCCTCAGTCATAAGACGTGTAGTGCAGCCATCCTCTACATCCTTTAGACGTGTGACGAAGCTATCCTCCACAGCTATCACACATGTGGCACAGCCATCCTCCACTGCCATCAGAGGTGAGGCGCAGCCATTCTCCACAGCCATCACACATGTGGCACAGCAATCCTCCACAGCCATCAGACGTTTGTCACAGATATCCTCCACATCCATCTTACATGTGGCGCAGCCTTCCTCCACAGCTATCAGACATGAGGCGCAGCTATCCTCCACAGCGATCACACATGTGGCACATCCATCCTCCACAGCCATCAAATGTGTGGCGCAGCCATCCTCCGCAGCCATCACACATGTGGCACAACCATCCTCCACAGTCATCCCATATGTGGCGCAGCCATCCTCCACAGCCATCACACATGTGGCACAGCAATGCTCGACAGCCATCAGACGTGTGGCACAGCCATCACACATGTAGCACAGCCATATTCCACACCCATCTTACATGTGGCGCAGCCATCCTCCACAGCTATCAGACGTGTGGCACAGCTATCCTCCACAGCCATCTTACATGTGGCGCAGCCATCCTCTACAAGTATCAGACGTGAGGCACAGCCATCCTCCTCAGCCATCAGACGTGTGGCGCAGCCATCCTCCACAGCCATCAGACGAAGGGGCGTAGTCATCCTCCACACCCATCTTACATTTGGCACAGCAATTCTCCACAGCCACCAGATGTGTGGCACAGCCATCCTCCACAGCCATCTAACATGTGGCACAGCCATCCTCCACAGCTATCACATATGTTGCACAGCAATCCTCCACAGCCATCAGACGTGTGACGCAGTCATCCTCCACAGCTATCACACATGTGGCACAGCAATCGGCGGTGTGGCACAGCTATCTTCGACAGCCATCAGACGTGTGGCAAAGCCATCCTCCACAGTCATCACTAATGTGGCGCAGGCATCCTCCACAGCCATCGGACGTATGGCACAGCCATCCTCAACAGCAATCACACATGTTGCACAGCCATCCTCCACAGCCATCAGACGTGTAGCAAAGTAATCCTCCACAGCTATCACACGTATGACACAGCTATCCTCCACAGTCATCTTACATGTGGCACAGTCACCCTCCACCGCCATCAGACGTGTGGCACAGCTATTCTCCACAGCCATCTTACATGTGGCACAGTCATCCTCCACAATATTCAGACCTGTAGAACAGCCATCCTCCACAGCCATCTCACATGTGGCACAGCCATCCTCCACAGCCATCTGAAGTTTGGCGCAGCCATCCTCCACAGTCATCAGACGTAAGGCACAGCCATCCTCCACAGCCATATTACATGGGGCGCAGCCATCCTTCACAACTATCAGAAGTGTGGCGCAGCCATCCTCCACAGCCACATAACATGTGGCGCAGCCATCCTCCACAGCCACATAACATGTGGTGCAGCCATCCTCCACAGCCATCAGACGTGTGGCTCAGCCATCCTCCACAGCCATCAGACGTGTGGCGCAGCCATCCTCCACAGCCATCATACGTGTGGCGCAGCCATCCTCCACAGCCATCAAACGTGTGGCGCAGCCATCCTCCACAGCCCTCAGACGTGTAGCGCGGCCATCCTACACAGCCATTAGACGTGTGACGCAACCATCCTCCACAGCCATAACACATGTGACACAGCCATCCTCCACAGCTATCAGACGTATGGCACAGCCATCATCCACACCCATCAGACGTGAGGCACAGCCATCCTCCACAGCTATCACACATGTGGTATAGCCATCCTCCACAGCCATCTTACATGTAGCGCAGCCTTCCTCCACATCCATCAGACATGTGGCCCAGCCATCCTCCGCAGCGATCACACATGTGGAACAGCCATCCTCCACAGCCATCAGACGTGTGGCGCAGCCATTCTTCGCAGCCATCACACATGTGGCACAACCATCCTCCACAGCCATCACAAATGTGGCCCAGCCATCCTCCACAGCCATCACACATGTAGCCCAGCCATCCTCCACAGCCATCAGACGTGTGGCACAGCCATCCTTCACAGCCATCTTACGTGTGGCACACCCATCCTCTACAACAATCACACATGTGGTGCAGCCATCCTCCACAGCCATCACACATGTGGCACAGCCATCCTCCACAGCCATCACACATGTGGCACAGCCATCCTCCACAGCTATCACAAATGTGGCACAGCTATCCTCCACAGTCATCAGACGTTTGACACACCCATCCTCCAAAGCCATCTTACATGTGGCACAGCAATCCTAAACAGCCATCAGAAATGAGGCGCAGCCATCCTCCACAGCCATCAGACGTGTTGCGCTGCCATCCTCCACTGCCATAAGACGTGTGGCGCAGCCATCCTCCACATCCATCATTCGTGTGGCACAGTCATCCTCTACAGCCATCTTACATGTGGCAAACCCATCCTCCCCAGCCATCACGCATATGGCACAGCCATCCTCCACAGCCATCAGACGTGTGGCACAGCCATCCTCCACAGTCATCACACATATGGCACAGCCTTCTTCCACAGCCATCAGACATGTGTCGCAGCCGTCCTCCTCAGCCATAACACATGTGGCACAGCTATCACCCACAGACATCAGACGTGTGGCGCAGCCATCCTCCGCAGCTATCACACATGTGTGACAGCCATCCTCCACAGCCTTCACACATGTGGCACAGCTATCTGCCACAACCACCTCACATTTGGCACAGCCATCCTCCACAGTTCTCAGACGTATGGCACAGCCATCTTCCACAACCATCACACATGTGGCACAGCCATTTGCCACAGCCATCACACATGAAGCACAACCATCCTCCACACCCATCTTACATGTGGCGCAGCCATCCTCCACAGCCATCAGACGTGTGGCACAGCTATCCTCCACAGCCGTCTTTCATGTGGCGCAGCCATCCTCTAACCCATCAGACGTGAGGCACAGCAATCCTCCACAGTCATCAGATGTGAGGCGCAGCCATCCTCCACAGCCATCAGACGTGTGGTGCAGCTATCCTCCACAGCCATCTTCCACAGCCATCACACATGTAGCACAGCCATCCTCCACACCCATCTTACATGTGGCGCAGCCATCCTCCACAGCCATCAAATGTGTGGCATATCTACCCTCCACAGCCATCTTACATGTGGCGCAGCCTTCCTCTACAACTATCAGACGTGAGGCACAGCCATCCTCCACAGCCCTCAGACGTGAAGCGCGGCCATCCTCCACAGCCTTTAGACGTGTGACGCAGCCATCCTCCACAGCCATCACACATGTGACACTGCCATCCTCCACAGCTATCAGACGTATGGCACAGCCATCCTCCACACCCATCAGACGTGAGGCGCAGCCATCCTCAACAGCCATCACATATGTGGCACAGCTATCCTCCACAGCCATCAGACATGTGTCACAGCCATCCTCCACAGCCATCTTACATGTAGCGCAGCCTTCCTCCACAGCTCTCAGACATGTGGCCCAGATATCCTCCACAGCGATCACAAATATGGAACAGCCATCCTCCACAGCCATCAGACGTGTGGCGCAGCCATCCTTCGCAGCCATCACACATGTGCACAACCATCCTCCACAGCCATAACACATGTGGCCCAACCATTCTCCACAGCCATCACACATGTCGCCCAGCCATCCTCCACAGCCATCAGACGTGTGGCACAGCCATCCTCCACAGCCATCTTACGTGTGGCACAGCCATCCTCCACAGCCATCACACATGTGGCACAGCTATCCTCCACAGCTATCACAAATGTGGCACAGCCATCCTACACACACATCAGACGTGTGACACACCGATCCACCAAAGCTGTCTTACATGTGGCACAGCCATCCTCCACAGTCCTCTCACATGTGGCACAGCCATCCTCCACAGCCATCAGACGTGTGTCGCAGCAATTCTCCACAGCCATCAGACGTGTAGAACAGCCATCCCACACAGCTAGATTACATGTGGCACAGCAATCCTCCACAGCCATCAGACGTGTGGCACAGCCATCCTCCACACTCATCACACATGAGACACATCCATCGGACGTGTGGCACAGCCATCCTCTAGAGCCATTGACGTGTGGCACAGCCATCCTCCACCGCCATCAGACGTGTGGCACAGCCATCCTCCACAGCCATATTACATGTGGCGCAGCAATACTCCAAAGCCATCAGACGTGTGGCACAGCCATCCTCCACAACCATCATACGTGTGGCACAGCCATCCTCTACAGCTATCACACATGTGGCACAGCTATCCTCCACAGCCATCAGACGTGTGGCACAGCCATCCTCCACAGTCATCACATATGTGAAACAGCCATCTGACGTGTGGCACAGCCATCCTCAACAGCCATTGGGCGTTTGGCATAGCTATCCTCCGCAACTATCACACATGTGGCACAGCCGTCCTCCACATCCATCAGACGTGTTGCACAGTAATCCTACACAGCCATCAGACGTGTAGCACAGCCATCCTCCACAGCCATCAGACGTGTGGCACAGTAATCCTCAACAGCAATCACACATGTGGCACATATCCATACTCCACATTCATCAGACGTGTTTCACAGCCATCCTCCACCTATCAGACGTGGAACGAAGCTATCCTCCACAGCGATCAGACGTATGGTGCAGCCATCCTTCACAGCAATCAGACCAATAGCGCAGCCATCCTTCACAGCCAGCAGACGTGTAGCGCAGCCATCCTCCACATCCTTTAGAAGTGTGACGCAGTCATCCTCCACAACTATCTCATATGTCTCACAGCCATCCTCCACAGCTATCAGACGTATGGCCCAGCAATCCTCCAAAGCCATCAGACGTGTGGCGGAGCCATCCTCCACAGCCATCAGACATGTGTCACAGCTATCCTCCACAGCCATCTTACATGTGGTGCAGCCTTCCTCCAAAGCCATCAGACATGTGTCACAGCCATCCTCCACAGCCATCTTACATGTGGTGCAGCTTTCCTCCACACCGATCACAGATGTGGTACAGCCATCCTCCACAGCCATCAGACGTGTTACGCAGCCATCCCCGACAGTTATCTTACATGTGGCACAGCATTCCTCTACAGCCATCAGACGTGTGGCTCAGCCATCCTCTACAGTCATCACACATGTGAAACAGCCATCGGACGTGTGGCACAGCCATCCTCTACAGCCATTCACGTGTGGCTCAGCCATCCTCCACAGCCATCAGACGTGTGGCACAGCCAACCTCCACAGCCATATTACATGTGGTGCAGCCATCCTCCACAGCCATCAGACGTGTAGCGCAGCCATCCTCCATAGCCATCAGACGTGTGGCACACCCATCCTCTACAGCCATCACAAATGTGGCACAGCCATCCTCCACAGCTATCTTACATGTCGTGCAGCCATCCTCCACAGCCATTAGACGTGTGGCACAGCCATCTTACACAGCCATCACACATATGGCACAGCCATCCTCCACAGCCATCATACGTGTTGCACAGTAATCCTCCACGGCCATCAGACGTGTGGTATAGTCATCCTCCACAACCATCAAACGTGTGGCACAGTAATCCTCCACAATTATCACACATGTAGCACAGCTATACTCCACAGCCATCAGACGTGTGGCACAGCCATCCTCCACAGCCATCAGACGCGGGGAGCAGCCATCCTCCACAGCCATCAGACATGTGGCACAGCCATTTCCACAGCCAACAAACGTGTAGCGCAGCCATCCTCCACATAATTTAGAAGTGTGACGCCGCCATCCTCCACAGATATCACACATGTGGCACAGCCATACTCCACAGCCATCAGACGTTTGGCACAGCCATCCTCCACAGCCATCAGACGTGTGGCGCAGCCATCCTTCACAGCTATCAGACGTGTGGCGCAGCCATCCTTCACAGCTATCAGACGTGTGGCGCACCCATCCTCCACAGCCATATAACACAGAGCGCAGCCATCCTCCACAGCCATCAGACGTGTAGCGCAGCCATTCTCCACATCCTTTAGACGTGTGACGCAGCCATCCTCCACAGCCATCACACATGGGGCACAGCCATCCTCCACAGCCATCAGACGTATGCCACAGCCATCCTCCACAACCATCAGACGTGTAGCACAGCCATCCTCCACAGCCATCACACATGTGGCACAGCTATCCTTCTCAGTCATGAGACATGTGTCACATCCATTCTCCACAGCCATCTCACATGTGGCGCAGCCTTCCTCCACAGCCATCAGACATGTGGCCCAATCATCCTCCACAGCGATCACACATGTGGTATAGCCATCCTCCACAGCCATCAGACGTGTGGCGCAGCTATCCTCCGCAGCCATCACGCATGTGGCACAACCATCTTTCACAGCCATCACTCATGTAGCGCAGCCATCCTCAACAGCCATCACACATGTGGCGCAGCCATCCTCCACAGCCATCACAAATGTGGCACAACCATCAGACGTGTAACACACCTATCCTCCAAAGCCATTTTACATGTGGCACAGCCATCCTCCACAGCCATCACACATGTGGCAGAACTATCCCCCACAGCCATCAGACGTGTGTCGCAGCAATCCTCCACAGCTATCAGACGTGTTTCACAGCCATCCTCCACAGTCATCACACATGTAACACAGCCATAGGACGTGTGGCACAGCCATCCTCTACAGCCATCAGACTTGTGGCAAAGCAATTCTCCACAGTCATCAGACGTGTGGCACAGCCATCCTCCACAGCCAAATTACATGTAGCGCAAACATCCTCCACAGCCATCAGACGTGTGGCGCAGCCATCCTCCACATCCATCAGACGTGTGGCACAGCCAACCTCCACAGCCATCTTACATGTGGTGCATCCATCCTCCACAGCCATTGGACGTGTGGCACAGCCATCCTCCACAGCTATCACACATGTGGCACAGCCATCCTCCACAGCCATCAGACGTGTTGCACAGTTATCCTCCACAGCCTTCTGACGTGTGGCACAGCCATCCTCCACAGCCATCAGTTGTGTGGCACAGTAATCCTCCACAGCCATATCACATGTGGCACAGTAATACTCCACAGCCATCAGACGTGTGGCACAGCAATCCTCAACACCCATCCTTCATATAGCACAGCCATCCTTCACAGCCATCAGACGTGTAGCATAGCCATCCTCCACAGCCATCTTACACGTAGCACAGCCATCCTCCACAACCATCAGACCTGTTGCACAGCCATCCTCCACAGCCATCTTACATGTTGCGCAGCCATCCTCCTCAGCCATCAGACGTGTGGCACAGCTATCCTCCCCAGCCATATCACATGTGGCGCAGCCATCCTCCACAGCCATCAGACGTGTGGGGCAGCCATCCTCCACAGCCTTTAGACGTGTGGCACAGCCATCCTCCACAGCCATATTTCATGTGGCGCAGTCATCCTCCACAGCAATCAGACGTGTGGCGCAGCCATCTTACATGTTGCGCAGTTATCCTCCACAGCCATTGGACGTGTGGCACAGCCATCCTCCACAGTCATCACACATATGGCACAGCCATCCTCCACAGCCATCAGAAGTGTTGCAAAGTAATCCTCCACAGCCATCAGAAGTGTTGCAAAGTAATCCTCCACAGCCATCAGACTTGTGGCAGACCCATCTTCCACAGCCATCAGACGTGTGGAACAGTAATCCTTCACAGTCATCACACATGTGGCACAGCCATGCTCCACAGCCATCAGACGTGTGGCACAGCCACCCTCCACACCCATCCTACATGTAGCACAGCCTTCCTTCACAGCCATCAGACGTGTAGCACAGCCATCCTCCACAGCCATCTTTCATGTGACGCAGCTATCCTCCACAGCCATCAGACGTGTGGCACAGCCATCCTCCACAGCCATCACACATGTGGCGCAGCCATCCTCCACAGCCATCAGACGTGTGGCACAGCTATCCTCCACAGCCATATTACATGTGGCGCATCCATCTTCCACAGCCATCAGACGTGTGGCACAGCCATCCTCCACAGCCATCACACATGTGGCGCAGCCATCCTCCACAGCCATCAGACGTGTGGCACAGCTATCCTCCACAGCCATATTACATGTGGCGCATCCATCTTCCACAGCCATCAGACGTGTGGCGCAGCCATCTTACATGAGGCACAGCAATCCTCCGCAACCATCTTACATGTGGCGAAGCAATCCTCCACAGCCATAAGACGTGTGACACAGCCATCCTCCACAGCCATCTTAAATGATGCAGAGCAATTTTCCAAAGTTATCAGATGTGTGGCACAGCCATCCTCCACAGCCATCACATATGTGGCACAGCCATCCTGCACAGCCATCAGACGTGTAACACACCCATCCTCCAAAGCCATCTTACATGTGGCACAACCATCCTCCACAGCAATCACACATGTGGTGCAGCCATCCTCCACCGCCATCACACATGTGGCACAGCCATCCTCCGCAGCCATCTTACATGTTGCACAGTCATCTTCCACAGCCATCAGACGTGTGACACACCCATCCTCCACAGCCATCTTACATGTGGCACAGCCA
Source organism: Procambarus clarkii (assembly GCF_040958095.1). Lineage (NCBI taxonomy): Eukaryota > Metazoa > Arthropoda > Malacostraca > Decapoda > Cambaridae > Procambarus > Procambarus clarkii. The sequence continues at coordinate 5,904,506 of NC_091211.1, forward strand.
TCCTCCACAGCAATCACACTTGTTTTCCAGCCATCCTCCACAGCCATCATACATGTTCCACAGCCATCCTCCACAGTCATCACACATGTGGCACAGCCATCCTCCACAGCCATCACAAATGTGGCACAGCCATCCTCCACAGCCATCAGAAGTGTGTTGCAGCAATCCTCCACAGCCATCAGACGTTTGGCACAGCCATCCTCCACAGTCATCACACATGTGACACAGCCATGGGGCGTGTGGCACAGCCATCCTCTACAGCCATCAGACTTGTGGCAAAGCCATCCTCCACAGCAATCAGACGTGTGGCACAGCCAACCTCCACAGCAATATTACATGTGGCGCAGCCATCCTCCACATCAATCTTACGTGTGGCGCAGCCATCCTCCACAGCCATCTTACATGTGGCGCAGTTATCCTACACAGCCATCAGACGTGTGGCACAACCATCCTCCACATCCATCACACATGTGGCACAGCCATCCTCCACAGCCTTCAGACGTGTTGCACAGTAATCCTCCACAGCCATCAGACGTGTGGCACAGCTATCCTCCACAGTCATCAGACGTGTGGCACAGCCATCCTCCACACCCATCCTTCATGTAGCACAGCCATCCTTCATGTAGCACAGCCATCCTTCACAGCCATCAGACGTGTAGCACAGCCATCCTCCACAGGCATCTTACATGTGGCACAGCCATCCTCCACAACCATCAGACCTGTGGCACAGCCATCCTCCACAGCCATCTTACATGTGGCGCAGTTATCCTACACAGCCATCTGACCTGTGGCACAGCCATCCTCCACAGCCATCTTACATGTGGCGCAGTTATCCTCCACAGCCATCAGACGTGTGGCAGAGCCATCCTCCACAGCCATATTACATGTGGCGCTCCCATCCTCCACAGTTATCAGACATGTGGCGCAGCCATCTTACATGAGGCACAGCAATCCTCCACAGCCATCAGGCGTGTGGCACAGCTATCTTACATGTGGCGCAGCCATCCTCCAGAGCCATCATTCATGTGGCAAAGCCATCCTCCACAGCCATCTTGCATGTGGCATAACAATCCACCACAGCCATCAGACGTGTGGCACAGTAATCCTCCACAGCCATCAGACGTGTGGCACAGCCATCCTCCACACCCATCAAACGTGTGACACAGCAATCTTCCACAACCATCAGACCTGTGGCACAGCCATCCTCCACAGCCATCTTACATGTGTCGCAGTTATCCTACACAGCCATCAGACGTGTGGCACAACCATCCTCCACAGCCATCACACATGTGGCACAGCCATCCTCCACAGCCTTCAGACGTGTTGCACAGTAATCCTCCACATCCATCAGACGTGTGGCACAGCTATCCTCCACAGCCATCAGACGTGTGGCACAGCCATCCTCCACACCCATCCTTCATGTAGCACAGCCCTCCTTCACAGCCATCAGACGTGTAGCACAGCCATCCTCCACAGGCATCTTACATGTGGCACAGCCATCCTCCACAACCATCAGACCTGTGGCACAGCCATCCTCCACAGCCATCTTACATGTGGCGCAGTTATCCTACACAGCCATCAGACGTGTGGCACAACCATCCTCCACAGCCATCACACATGTGGCGCAGCCATCCTCCACAGCCATCAGACGTGTGGCAGGGCCATCCTCCACAGCCATATTACATGTGGCGCTCCCATCCTCCACAGTCATCTAATATGTGGCACAGCCATCCTCCACAGTCATCTTACATGTGACGCAGCCATCCTCCATAGCCATCATACATGTAGCACAGCCATCCTCCACAGCCATCTTGCATGTGGCATAGCAATCCACCACAGCCATCAGACGTGTGGCACAGCCATTCTCCACACCCATCAGACGTGTGGCACAGCCATCCTCCACAGCCATCACACATGGGCAAAGCCATCCTCCACAGCCATCTTACATGTGGCGCAGTCTTCCTCCACAGCCAGCAGACGTGTGGCACAGCCATCCTCCACAGCTATCTTACATGTGGCGCAGCAATCCTCCACAGCCTTCAGACGTGTGGTGCAACCATCCTCCACAGCCATCACACATGTGTCGCAGCCATACTCCACAGCCATCACACATGTGGCGCCGCCATCTTCCACAGCTCTCACACATGTGGCGCAGTCATCCTCCACAGCCATCAGATGTGTGGCGCAGTCATCCTCCACAGCCATCAGATGTGTGGCGCAGCCATCCTCTACAGCCAGTGCACATGCCCATCCAAGACATGTGCAGTGTGTGTTAACATACTGAATATAATATTTTTGATGGTACAGCTGAATCAGAACTGTTCGATCGTTTTTCGTGATAATTGAGATCTCGCTTATGTTTGACATAAGAGTCGTCTGGTGAGGACCCATGGTGTTACTTGTACACAAACTGTGGTGCACATAAGAGTCGTCTGGTGAGGACCCATGGTGTTACCTGTACACAAACTGTGGTGCACATAAGAGTCGTCTGGTGAGGACCCATGGTGTTACCTGTACACAAACTCAGTGTTGTTCTCGAGGCTGATGGTTTGTCATCCTTCTACTGCTAGTTCACATAGGAAGGAGGACCTCCATGTAAGTATTATCTTGTGTACGTGATGTCACTATCCCGAGTGCCCATAATAAGACTGCTCAGTGTGTTAGGAGGGAGCATTACCAAGTACATTACCATTACCAAGTTAGGATTCACTTTCAAGAAGATATGACTTTCAGAGGGCTTCTGATTAGCATAATATGGTCACCTATTACAGTAAATTATCCCATTATCTTCTGTAAATAAATTAGAGTGGTATTTAATAAATTATTATTAATGATACCAGAAGCCTTCACGGGACCAGACTCGTTGTATAATTATCTGCCAGGTTAATAAGCAGTCCAGACTAGTCATACATATATTGATACCGGAACCCTACCTCTGTACTGAGTCTTAAAGAATGAGTTAGTGTGCCAGGTATAAAACCTAAACTCGACTTACCTTGGCATTGGTCTCGCTACACTTGTAAGTATTAGGTAGTGTGCCCTAAGACTGCCACACTCGGTCTTGGCTCAATGACCCCTCTACCTAGATTGCCAGTTGATAGACATCCAACATACATTGAGTACTGATCCCCAAGGTCTGATATCTATTCGATTGCCGTAATATCACTCCAGAAACTATTAGGATAAAAGAGAAGAGTATGGGACACTGTGATCCTGAAGCTGCCTTCGTCTAGTGGAGAGCCAGAGTCTTGTTCTGGCTACTGGAGGATAAGGGTTGGTCTCATAAACCTGGAGCAGCTATCCGAAGCTCGGTGAATCTCCCAAAAGCGTGTTGTATATACTTAATGCTTAATGCATCTATCTAAGACTCGGTGCATCTACATAAAGCTTGGTGCATCTTCCTAGTGCTTGGCGCATCTTCCTAGTGCTTGGTGCATCTACCTAAAGCTTGGTGCATCTTCCTAATGCTTGGTGCATCTTCCTAATGCTTGGTGCATCTACCTAAAGCTTGGTGCATCTTCCTAGTGCTTGGCGCATCTTCCTAATGCTTGGTGCATCTACCTAAAGCTTGGTGCATCTTCCTAATGCTTGGTGCATCTTCCTAATGCTTGGTGCATCTACCTAAAGCTTGGTGCATCTTCCTAATGCTTGGTGCATCTTCCTAATGCTTGGTGCATCTACCTAAAGCTTGGTGCATCTTCCTAATGCTTGGTGCATCTTCCTAATGCTTGGTGCATCTTCCTAATGCTTGGTGCATCTTCCTAATGCTTGGTGCATCTTCCTAATGCTTGGTGCATCTTAATAATGCTTGGTGCATCTTCCTAATGCTTGGTGCATCTTCCTAATGCTTGGTGCCTCTTCCGTATGCTTGGTGCATCTTCCGTATGCTTGGTGCATCTTCCTAATGCTTGGTGCATCTTCCGTATGCTTGGTGCATCTTCCGTATGCTTGGTGCATCTTCCTAATGCTTGGTGCATCTTCCTAATGCTTGGTGCATCTTCCTAATGCTTGGTGCATCTTCCTAGTGCTTGGTGCATCTTTCTAATGCTTGGTGCATCTTCCTAGTGCTTGGTGCATCTACCTAGTGCTTGGTGCATCTTCCTAATGCTTGGTGCATCTTCCTAGTGCTTGGTGCATCTTCCGTATGCTTGGTGCATCTTCCGAATGCTTGGTGCATCTTCCCAGTGCTTGGTGCATTATCCTAATGCTTGGTGCATCTTCCTAATGCTTTTTGCATCTTTCTAATGCTTGGTGCATCTTCCTAGTGCTTGGTGCATCTTCCTATTGCTTGGTGCATCTTCCTAGTGCTTGGTGTATCTTCCTAATGCTTGGTGCATCTTCCTAATGCTTGGTGCATCTTCCTAATGCTTGGTGCATCTTCCTAATGCTTGGTGCATCTTCCGTATGCTTGGTGCATCTTCCTAATGCTTGGTGCATCTTCCTAATGCTTGGGGCATCTTCCGTATGCTTGGTGCATCTTCCTAATGCTTGGTGCATCTTCCTAATGCTTGGTGCATCTTCCTAATGCTTGGTGCATCTTCTTAATGCTTGGTGCATCTTCCTAATGCTTGGTGCATCTTCCTAATACTTGGTGCATCTTCCGTATGCTTGGTGCATCTTCCATATGCTTGGTGCATCTTCTTAATGCTTGGTGCATCTTCTTAATGCTTGGTGCATCTTCCATATGCTTGGTGCATCTTCCTAATGCTTGGTGCATCTTCTTAATGCTTGGTGCATCTTCCGTATGCTTGGTGCATCTTCCGTATGCTTGATGCATCTTCCTAATGCTTGGTGCATCTTCTTAATGCTTGGTGCATCTTCTTAATGCTTGGTGCATCTTCCGTATGCTTGGTGCATCTTCCTAATGCTTGGTGCATCTTCCCAATGCTTGGTGCATCTTCCCAATGCTTAGTGCATCTTCTAAATGCTTGGTGCATCTTCCTAATGCTTGGTGCATCTTCCATATGCTTGGTGCATCTTCCTAGTGCTTGGTGCATCTTCCTAATGCTTAATGCATCTTCCAAATGCTTGGTGCATCTTCCTAATGCTTGGTGCATCTTCCTAGTGCTTGGTGCATCTTCCTAATGCTTGGTGCATATTCCTAATGCTTGGTGCATCTTCCTAATGCTTGGTGCATCTTCCTAATGCTTGGTGCATCTTCCTAGTGCTTGGTGCATCTTCCTAATGCTTGGTGCATCTTCCTAGTGCTTGGTGCATATTCCTAATGCTTGGTGCATCTTCCTAATACTTGGTGCATCTTGCTAATGCTTGGTGCATCTTCCTAATGCTTGGTGCATCTTCCTAATGCTTGGTGCATCTTCCTAATGCTTGATGCATCTTCCGTATGCTTGGTGCATCTTCCTAATGCTTGGTGCATCTTCCTAGTGCTTGGTGCATCTTCCTAATGCTTGGTGGATCTTCCTAATGCTTAATGCATCTTCCTAATGCTTGGTGCATCTTCCTAGTGCTTGGTGCATCTTCCTAATGCTTAATGCATCTTCCTAATGCTTGGTGCATCTTCCTAATGCTTGGTGCATCTTCCTAGTGCTTGATGCATCTTCTAAATGCTTAATGCATCTTCCAAATGCTTGGTGCATCTTCCTAATGCTTGGTGCATCTTCCTAGTGCTTGGTGCATCTTCCTAATGCTTGGTGCATATTCCTAATGCTTGGTGCATCTTCCTAATGCTTGGTGCATCTTCCTAATGCTTGGTGCATCTTCCCAATGCTTGGTGCATCTTCTTAATGCTTGATGCATCTTCCTAATGCTTGGTGCATCTTCCTAATGCTTGGTGCATCTTCCTAATGCTTTGTGCATCTTCCTAGTGCTTGGTGCATCTTCCTAATGCTTGGTGCATCTTCCTAGTGCTTGGTGCATCTTCCTAATGCTTGGTGCATCTTCCTAGTGCTTGGTGCATCTTCCTAATGCTTGGTGCATCTTCCTAGTGCTTGGTGCATCTTCCTAATGCTTGGTGCATATTCCTAATGCTTGGTGCATCTTCCTAATGCTTGGTGCATCTTCCTAATGCTTGGTGCATCTTCCCAATGCTTGGTGCATCTTCTTAATGCTTGATGCATCTTCCTAATGCTTGGTGCATCTTCCTAATGCTTGGTGCATCTTCCTAATGCTTGGTGCATCTTCCTAGTGCTTGGTGCATCTTCCTAATGCTTGGTGCATCTTCCTAGTGCTTGGTGCATCTTCCTAATGCTTGGTGCATCTTCCTAGTGCTTGGTGCATCTTCCTAATGCTTGGTGCATCTTCCTAGTGCATGGTGCATCTTCCTAATGCTTGGTGCATATTCCTAATGCTTGGTGCATCTTCCTAATGCTTGGTGCATCTTCCTAATGCTTGGTGCATCTTCCTAATGCTTGGTGCATCTTCCTAGTGCTTGGTGCATCTTCCTAGTGGTTGGTGCATGTTCCTAATGCTTGGTGCATCTTCCTAATGCTTGGTGCATCTTCCTAATGATTGGTGCATCTTCCTAGTGCTTGGTGCATCTTCCTAGTGCTTGGTGCATCTTCCTAGTGCTTGGTGTATCTTCCTAATGCTTGGTGCATCTTCCTAATGCTTGGTGCATCTTCTTAATTCTTGGTGCATCTTCCTATTGCTTGGTGCATCTTCCTAATGCTTGGTGCATCTTCCTATTGCTTGGTGCATCTTCCTAGTGCTTGGTGCATCTTCCTAATGCTTGGTGCATCTTCCTATTGCTTGGTGCATCTTCCTAATGCTTGGTGCATCTTCCTAATGCTTGGTGCATCTTCCTATTGCTTGGTGCATCTTCCTATTGCTTGGTGCGTCTATCTAAGGCTTGGATCGTCTACCTAAGGCATGGCTTTGCCAGTATTTAGCTACGGGCCCTGTTGACAGAGCCCTCTCAGGAAAAATAAAAACAAAATATGTGCTCTAATACAATATTTTATTACTAGTCTCAGTTGATCTTTACATTTGCAACATCTATATAATAATATATCCTGAATGAGTGATAACAACATCAGTATTTTCTGAAGCAAACTTGAAGGTTCGAGGCCGCAAGATTAATAATCTTACACTACAACCATCCAGGAAGCTCGGGAGATTACTACAGTAATATTTACCTAACATTATCTCTAAGACCTTGCCATCTTAAAACCCTGTAATGATATGCAGCAACTGGGGCACTTTACTGCAAGATTAGTGACAAGCAGCACCCGGAGCACACATTGTTGTATAATGACAAGCAGCACCTGGAGCACACATTGTTGTATAATGACAAGCAGCACCCGGAGCACACATTGTTGTATAATGACAAGCAGCACCTGGAGCACACATTGTTGTATAGTGACAAGCAGCACCCGGAGCACACATTGTTGTATAATGACAAGCAGCACCCGGAGCACACATTGTTGTATAATGACAAGCAGCACCTGGAGCACACATTGTTGTATAGTGACAAGCAGCACCCGGAGCACACATTGTTGTATAATGACAAGCAGCACCCGGAGCACACATTGTTGTATAATGACAAGCAGCACCCGGAGCACACATTGTTGTATAATGACAAGCAGCACCCGGAGCACACATTGTTGTATAATGACAAGCAGCACCCGGAGCACACATTGTTGTATAATGACAAGCAGCACCCGGAGCACACATTGTTGTATAATGACAAGCAGCACCCGGAGCACACATTGTTGTATAATGACAAGCAGCACCCGGAGCACACATTGTTGTATAATGACAAGCAGCACCCGGAGCACACATTGTTGTATAGTGACAAGCAGCACCCGGAGCACACATTGTTGTATAATGACAAGCAGCACCCGGAGCACACATTGTTGTATAATGACAAGCAGCACCCGGAGCTCACATTGTTGTATAATGACAAGCAGCACCCGGAGCTCACATTGTTGTAGAAATAATGTAAATAAAAATATCACCTAAAGAGTAATAATAATAACTGAATATAAACATTTCCTTACTTAGCAATATATGTTATGCTGTGTGAGGGATTTGTCCCATTGGTTACACATCCCTCAAATATTATAGATAAATATAGATACATTTTATTACTTAATAATTAAAGAGAGAAGGATTTTATAGCAGACAAATAATGTGTTGTCAACTTAACTAACGTGAAAATTTATTTATACCTAATAAGTTTTGCGGTAATATATATGCAGAACATTCTTTGGCAAAACCCTTGAGATAAGACTGTTTTCTGGGTTGAGTATTATTGACACATCTTCAACATTATCATTTTCAACAACAACATAACCAATAAACACGAGTCCATCAATAATGCTAACAATACTAAATGTTGATTATTCCCAGCACTCGTCACTCGGGGGCAGAATATAACTCTGTATGGACGAAAGAATAAATATATTAATAAATTAACTCTATATATCAATAAATCATAATATATCTATAGTGTAAGAGAATGTCTGCGTCTGTTGAAAGATGGAGTCCTCACGGTTGGGGCCAGGCTCACCACACTGGTGGAGGGAATGGTCTGGGGAAGGGGATGAACATAGGCTGGTCGGGGTCGCCAGAATTCATAAGGCCCATTCCACATTCAGACCCCAACGGCGATTTTTGGCACTGCAGGACTGCTATACTATTTTCAAAACAAACTCTTTGACTAAAACAAACTATTTGATAGTAATATGCACCATTATTCATTGATCTTGGGAAAATAAACAATTTTCCAGCTGTCAGTAATTAGCCCGACCTTATATCAAACAGACGATCCTTAAACAGCGTTAAAGGTTTCTCACAGCAACGGCTCTGTACCAGAGTAAGGGGTAACAATCCTGTTGTTAGTGTTACACACCACAGCGCTGTACCTGAGTAAGGGGTAACAATCCTGTTGTTAGTGTTACACACCACGGCTCTGTACCAGAGTAAGGGGTAACAATCCTGTTGTTAGTGTTACACACCACGGCGCTGTACCAGAGTAAGGGGTAACAATCCTGTTGTTAGTGTTACACACCACTGACCTCCTCCCAATGACCATCACTCACACATTAGATTAATATATGTTTTTATAACAGGGAGAGAGATGAACAAAGCAGAACTTATTGCGGAAGGAGGAAAGAATCGAGGCAATTACAGAAGCACCATACTGTCCCCCGAGCTCAAAGCGGCAGCCAAAAGCCTTCGTGAGAACAAGGAGATAGTTGTCAGAAGAGGTGACGTCGCCAATATATGTCATTCTTAAAAAAGACGAATATCTGGCGAAAATGAACCTCATACTCTCTGACCAAACTAAATTCCAAAGGGTAACGAAGGACACTACAGCCGAATTGAAAGCAAAGGTCAACAGACTAATCGAAACTGTGAACGCCAAGAAATCAGGACTCCACCTGCCAAAGATTATTTGGGAATATAAACCTGGATATGCATATGGAAATGTCAAGACACACAAGCCTGGAAACCCACTTCGGCCAATCATTAGCCAGATACCCACACCCACGTACAGACTGGCGAAGCGACTCAACGGCCTGCTGACTCCTTATGTCCCTTGCGCCTTCAGCCTGAAGTCGCCAAAGGAATTTGTTGACTTACTGCGGGGCACACGGGCCACAGGAATAAGAGCCTCGTTGGACGTAGAATCGCTGTTCACTAACGTACCTGTGGACGAGACAATCGGGATGATAGCCGACAGAGTGTATCGTGATCCAGCCTGTACTCCTCTTGACATACCAGAAAATATCCTAAGGAAACTACTCCAAGCTTGTACTAAAGAGGCACCCTTCTTGAGCCCGGATGGGCACATGTATAAGCAAGTAGATGGGGTCGCCATGGGTTCTCCCCTAGGTGTCCTGTTTGCAAACTTCTACATGGGTACCATCGAGCAAAAAGTCTTAGTCGACATGAACATAAAACCGGCCATATACTGCAGGTATGTTGACGACATTTTTACAGAGGTACCTGATGTCAGACATCTGCAGGAGTTGAAGGAGGCATTTGAGCGGAGTTCGGTGCTGCGTTTCACTTACGAGATGGAAAAGGATGGGAAGCTGCCCTTTCTAGATGTAACAGTCATAGAAAAGAGCAGAGGTTTCCACACTGCAGTCTACACTAAGGAAACGAACATAGGAATGTGCCTAAATGCCAAAAGCAACTACCCAGATAGGTACAAGAGGAGTGTTGTTAACGCATATGTCGACCGTGCTCTCAGCCACAGCTCAGAATGGAAGCAAGTCGACGAAGAACTCTGTAGGGTAAGGCAGGTCCTAGTCAACAACGGCTTCTCCAATGGTTTCGTCGAAGACATCATAAGAAGGAAAGTGAAACGCCATGCAACCTCTGAAGAGACAACCAACACAACACCTATACCCCCTATTAGACTATTTTACAGGAACTTCTTTTCCACAGCTCATAAAACGGAGGAAAGGGTCCTGAAAAATATTGTTAATAGAAACGTTATCCCTACAGACAAAAATCAGAGGATACAACTGACGATTTACTATAAAACCAGAAAAACGGCCAGCCTACTCATGAGAAACTGTCCAAACACAAAACAGAACGCTTTAAAAGAGACTAACGTCGTCTATGCCTTCAAATGCCCTCTTGGGGACTGTAAGCTCCAAAAAAACCAGTATATAGGCAAGACAACAACATCTCTTTCTAGGCGTTTAACGATGCATAAGCAACAGGGCTCCATTAAGGAACATATAATCTCTTCCCACAACCAAACTATCGCCAGAGAAATCCTAGTAAACAACACAGAAATCATCGATAGATACAGCGATAGCAGGCGGCTTGACGTTTGCGAGGCATTACACATCAAGAAGTCAACACCAGCAATCAACAGCCAATTAATGCACAACTATATTCTACCCACCTCAAGACTCCGCTCCAATATAGAAGCATCAAGAAATATGGACCAATAGGCTTTCTACAATCACTTCTATTCAATACCCATTGTTTCATGTTCTGGCTTGTGTTGATGAAATTAATACCTTATTAAATACCACCTCACCCCATCCACCTCACTCAAATGTAGATATAAACAAAACCGGAGATGTGTAAGTTCTATTCAGCTGTGTATGTGTTAACTAAAGTCTTTGAAAATGTAATAAGTTTTACGAAACGCGCTCAAGTGTCGCGTCAGACTAGAAATAAAAATGAATTTTGGAGAATTGATTTTTGAATTACCTCCAACAGTGAAAAGAAATGTACGAAAGATTGAGAAAATTCGTGTTAGAATTATTAATCTTACTTTTTCGGTCATATTTAATAATATATATATATATATATATATATATATATATATATATATATATATATATATATATATATATATATATATATATATATATATATATATGTCGTACCTAGTAGCCAGAACGCACTTCTCAGCCTACTATGCAAGGCCAAATTTGCCTAATAAGCCAAGTTTTCCTGAATTAATATATTTTCTCTAATTTTTTTCTTATGAAATGATAAAGCTACCCATTTCATTATGTATGAGGTCAATTTTTTTTTATTGGAGTTAAAATTAACGTAGATATATGACCGAACCTAACCAACCCTACCTAACCTAACCTAACCTATCTTTCTAGGTTAGGTTAGGTTAGGTAGCCGAAAAAGTTAGGTTAGGTTAGGTTAGGTAGGTTAGGTACTCGAAAAACAATTAATTCATGAAAACTTGGCTCATTAGGCAAATCGGGCCTTGAATAGTAGGCTGAGAAGTGTGTTCTGGCTACTTAGGTACGACATATATATATATATATATATATATATATATATATATATATATATATATATATATATATATATATATATATATATATATATATATATATATATATATATATTGGTGGATAGATGGCTGCAAAGATGGATGGATATCAATATAGATGGATGGATATAAAGATAAATGGATTGATAAATGGATATATATATATATATATATATATATATATATATATATATATATATATATATATATATATATATATATGTTTCATTGAATATGACCGCATATTCTGTATTTATTATTTTCTGGTTTAGGGCTTCTATCCCTGTAACTATTTTCTTAGCATCAGGGCTTAATTGGAATAGGAGTTCTCCAAAACTCATTTTCGTACTTTTAAGGTGAAGAAAAGAAGTGATTTACTATAGAGTGTATTTACACTTATTTGTATAATTTGCACGACGTTTCGAACCTCCATGGTTCATTCTCAAGTGAACAGATCTTACAATACTAGTTGATTTTATACCCGCATTAGGTCAGGTGATAATACAATGAAGGTGAAAAACATGGGGGGATACATAAGGGATAAACATAGGGGCTGCAGAAGGCTTATTGGCCCATACGAGGCATCTCCTATCTAAACACAAAGATTAATCCAGTGTAATTGGCCTGTTATGTTGGACATTGTCTTCTGTGTTGGCATCGATATGTTCTTGTCTTGTCCTTACTCTCATGGTGGGTAGAGTAAATAGTTCCGTGATTTGGGTGTTCATGGTAGGTCGCTCTATTCTTATGTGAATTGCCTCAAGAATTTGTAATCTTCTTGAATCTTGGGTTTTGTCTATTATGCAAGTATTCTTGTTCAACATTTCTCTTGTTAGAGTAATGTCATGGGCTTGTCTCATGTGATTCCTAGGGGCACCAGATTGAAGATGGCATGTCAAACGCCTCGTCAGCTTGGTCGACGTCATACCTATGTACTTACATTGAAGGTTACATCCTTCGTGGGGGCAAGTGTACATGTATACAACGCTTGACTGCTGTAGAGGGTTCTCCGTCGGCTTCGGGCTGTTTTTGATAAGGAGTTCGGAAGTCTTCTTGGTTTTGTAGAATATTATCAGGTTTATGTTTTGGTTAGGAGTAGTGATTTTTACTCCTTTACGGATTATTTCTTTCATTATTCTTTCCTCTTTTATATGTTCACTGTGCATGGTTGATTTGTAATATAATTTTATTGGGGGTGTTGTGGTTTCTGTTCTAGGTTCTGAATTATACCAACAGTCCAAGTGTCTTCTTATAGCAGCGTTTATTTCCGCGTTGCTATATCCGTTGTTCACCAATACCTGAGTTACTCTTTCAAACTCTCTACTCACGTTGCTCCATTCAGAGCAGTGGGTAAGCGCTCGACGAATATAAGCATTGAGAACACTGGCTTTGTATCTTTCGGGGCACTCACTTCTACCGTTCAGGCATAATCCTATGTTGGTGGGCTTGGTATATACGTTGGTGCTTAAAGAGGTTCCTGTTTTTGTTATTAGTACATCCAAGAATGGCAGACTGTTATTTTCACTATTTTCATGTGTAAATCGGAGTACTGACTCTCTCTCTAGGTGTCTTTTTAGGTCAATTAGTTCATCTGAGTCTTTTACTATTACGAATATGTCATCTACATAACGGCAGTATACAGTTGGTTTTTGTCTGCTACTGAAGACCCTATCTTCGATGGTTCCCATATAAAAATTAGCAAATAAAACTCCTAAGGGGGAGCCCATTGCTACTCCGTCTATTTGTAAATACATGTCTCCTTGTGGACTGATGAAAGGGGCTTCCTTTGTACATGCTTCGAGAAGACTTTTCAAGTGTGGCTCAGGTATGTCTAATTTGGGGGTGCTCTCGTCTCTGTATACTCTGTCCAGTATCATTCCTATGGTTGTGTCGACTGGGACGTTGGTAAAAAGGGATTCAACGTCCAGGGAAGCGATGATTCCATCGGGCTGGGTAGATTTGATCAATTCTAGGAAATCTGCTGATGATTGTAGACTAAACTTACTTGGAGTGTATGGAGTTAGGAGTTCATTGAGTTTCTTTGCCGAGTGCCGGCGGTGGGGTGGTTCAAATAGCCTCGGCTATCACCTCATTTTGTCCGGTCGTGATGGTCAAGTGGATTAAGGCGTCTTGTACATACCAGTTGCGTTGCTCCTGGGAGTATGGGTTCGAGTCACTTCTGGGGTGTGAGTTTTCAGTTGCATATTGTCCTGGGGACCATTCATATTCAATGAAACATGTTTGAAAGAAAACCTGCTGCCAGTATACACCAATATATATATATATATATATATATATATATATATATATATATATATATATATATATATATATATATATATATATATATATATATATATATATATATATATATATATATATATGTATATATATATGTATATATATATTTATATATATTTATATATATATATATATATATATATATATATATATATATATATATATATATATATATATATAACTGAAAACTCACACCCCAGAAGTGACTCGAACCCATACTCCCAGGAGCAACGCAACTGGTATGTACAAGACGCCTTAATCCACTTGACCATCACGACCGGACAAAATGAGGTGATAGCCGAGGCTATTTGAACCACCCCACCGCCGGCACTTGGATAGTAATCTTGGGCATAGCATTTTACCAAATCACCTCATTCTTTGGGGCACACGTGAGGAACACAAATGCGAACAAGCCTGAATGGTCCCCAGGACAATATGCAACTGAAAACTCACACCCCAGAAGTGACTCGAACCCATACTCCCAGGAGCAACGCAACTGGTATGTACAAGACGCCTTAATCCACTTGTCCATCAAAGAATGAGGTGATTTGGTAAAATGCTATGCCC
>NC_091211.1:5921601-5956601 GCF_040958095.1 Procambarus clarkii
ACCACGACGATTTTTGGCACTTCCCATCCAGCTACACCACTAAATGTTTTTCAAACAAATTCAAACAAAATTTTGACCCAGTAATATGCACCATTATTGACTGATCTTGGAAAAAATTAAACAATTTCCTACTGTCAATAATTTACCAGAACTCGCATAAAACAGACGATTCTTCCACAGCTTTAAAGGTTACTCAAGTCACAGACATTTATCAGAGTAATGGGTAACTTCTCTTTTATAGTAGTTTATCACACGACTAAGCTTCTCTCACTGGCGACCACCCACACATTACATGTATAGACAGAGATAGACTGACTGAGACAAAGACGGAGACACACAGGAACACAGAGACAGAGAAAGACAGAGACAGACACGGAGAGACACAGGCAGACAGACTCTCGTTGGATGGATAGGTAGATGGATAGATAGATGGGAAGATAGATAGATAAATGGAAGGACTGATGAATAAATACGCGGATAGATGAATGGATGGATAGACAAATATAGATAAATGTATATATGGATGGATAGATGGGTAGATGGGCAAATAGAGGAATAGATGGATGGATAAATAGATCAATAGATGGATAGATAGTTGCATAGTTCGATAGATGGATGGATTGAAAGTTGCGTAAATGGACAGACAGATAGACAGATTCATGGACAGATACATGGATAGATACATGGAAAGACATGGATTGATCGATAAATAAATAGATGGATGGGTAGATAATTGGATAGATGGTTAGATAGATGGCGAGATAGACAGATAGATACAAGGACGGATGAATGTACTGATGAATAAATGAATCGATAGATGGAGGGATAGATAAATAAACAGATAAAGGGACAGGTGAGGTATAGACAGACCAGGGCAATGGAAGTTAAAGATCCATATAAAAGAGAGTATTTGTGTGTGTGAAGTTGTAGGCCAGACAGTCGCAGCCTCACACAACTCTCCCTGGTTACTTGTGACTGTATGAGGAGTGCCATGGGACCTTCTGGTCCACTCCCCACCCCCACTACCACCTCCCACGCTGTTTTTAAGTAGGATTGGCTGCTATTGTGAAAAGCAGCGACTCCTATGAAGACTGAAAAGTGGTATTGAATGTCCATAGAGTGTTCTCCAATTTATTTATCTGCTGGTATTGATGTTTAATCAACCCTCTTCTTGTTCCTCGATCCCCAAATACCCCTTTCCCCTCTTCACCACTTTCCCGCGTTCCCTCACCCATCCTCTTCTTCTTCTTCTTCTACCCTATTTTCGCTTCAATCTCCCTATTTTCCCCCTCTCCCCCATCTCTCTACCCATCCCCCCCTCTCCTCTCAACCTGGAACAGACATTTCATTGAGATATATAGAAGAGGTACCCAGCTGCACCCGGGTCTCTTCTCTCCTCTTACCAACATCTCCCCCTTTTCCCCCCAGCACATCCCCTTTGACTCCGTAGTCTCCATCCCCTTGATCCCTCCCCTCGTTCTCTCCCTGCTTCCCACCTCTCGGAAAATTTAGTAATAAGAATGACTGAAACTACTGTATTGGTCTCAGGAACATAATATAGTCACTAAAAACTTCAGGGTGATCACACCAAAGATTTCTCACTTGACTGTGACAATCGCACAGCTAGGGGTGTCTATTAATAATAATATTTCGTAAATCATTCAAGTTAGGCCTAACCTGACCAGCCTATGACTGCTCCGCACCCAAGACCATTCATTCTTGAAATTTAGGTAAGGCTAGTCCAAGCATCTGGCCCCCCAACTCTGGACAGAAACATACACACACACTCT
Organism: Procambarus clarkii; assembly: GCF_040958095.1. NCBI lineage: Eukaryota > Metazoa > Arthropoda > Malacostraca > Decapoda > Cambaridae > Procambarus > Procambarus clarkii. Next base: position 5,923,392 of record NC_091211.1, read on the forward strand.
CATACACACGCGTATCTGGTACCTTAACCACTAGACCACACTGACTGTACAAAATTCTTGGTGGTTGTGAGGCTATTTATCCAAGATCCGACAGCGCTCGGTGGTCAACTTAGGCATAGATATTTCATTGAATCACCTCACTTGGTGGGTCAACGTGGCCAACACAAACCACGTGAGTTTGTGTTGCTCATGTGGCCCCACCAAGTGAGATGACATCATCCTAATGTCCGCCAGTTTCCCAAATGTCACCCTGTCAAATGTGGTCCACTGTCACCCTGCCTATGTGTGGTTCTGGCATTGGAATTACATCCACTCCCAAATCTCTTTCGCCCAACCCCTTGGGCTTGACGGCAGACCGACTGTCTTTTCCTGCAGGTCGGCGTTCAATCTCCGACCGTCCAAGTGGTTGGACACAATTCCTTTCCCCATGTCCCATCAAAATCTTTATCTTCCAATTGATATATAGTCGTAATGGCGGTGCCTTCCCCTAATAATTCCATCCTTTCCATTCCTGTAGTAGCCTTAAATTTATGATGTAAGCACCACCGGCTATTTTTTTCTTCCCTCCAAATCTTTATTGTCTTACACATGAATTCCAACAACCGTTTGATTGCCCACTCGTGAAGTTTGTCAAGGTCTTCCTATAACATTCTGCAGGCTTCCTCTGTTTTTACATTCCTCGTTATCTTTGCATCGCCTACAAACATTTGACATGTATGAGTTCACTCCCTCGGGTAGGTCATTACCATAAATTAGCAACAGTAGTGGTCCAAGTACCGATCCTTCGGGAACCCCACTTGTTACATTCCTCCACCTGGAGACTTCGCCCCTGAGTGTGACTCTTTCTCCTAAGTCCTACATGAACTCCCTTGCCCAATTTAGTGTCTTCCCAATTATCCCAGCTTGCTTATCCATATGTTTACCAGTCTTTCATGACGAACAGTATCAAATGCTTTTTCACTGTCAAGGAAAATGCAATCAACCCAACCTTCTTTTTCCTGTTGTATCTTAGTATCTTTGTCAGGCACGACTTTCCCTTTCTAAATCCACGCTGTGATTCTGGCATGATGTTTAACCTCACCAGGTGCTCCACTGTTCTCAACCTGATAACGTTCTCCAGCACTGTACATGGAATACTTGTCAGTGACAATGGTCTGTAATTTAGTGCCTCCTATCTGTCTCTTGTCTTGAATACCCAACACAACATTTTCCTTTTCCAAGATTCTGGGAGATTTCCTGTTAAGAGTGTTTTATAGAAGACATTAGTTAGCGGGTGACATATCACCTCTGCACCCTCCTTCATCAGCTATGGTGATAGTAAGTCTATTTCCTCCAAGTGTTGGCTTACCTGTTCTACAGTGACTACTGTGTCATCCAGTGGTTCATCTGGCCTTTCATCATTCAACTCTAGTCTCTACGTTTGTTTGTTTGTAAAGACCTGAAATCTTTTATTGAATTCCTCACACATACTTCCTAGTTGTTTTCTGGGACACGTCTCCATTTTATCTTTCACCTATCACATGGTCTCTTACTGTGGTTTTCCTCTTTATATAACAATAAAACCGCTTTGGATGGTTTTTATCTAAAACAGCTTAGCTTCTGCTGCAATGTCACTTTTAATATGTATTTATTTCTGGTTGTTTTAAGGGCCTCTATTTTCCTCTGTCCCAAGCTCTCTCTTCTTTTTCCATGCTTTTAAGGTTCTTTCCCTTGCTACTCTGCAGCCTATTAAACCACGGGTTTACTGTACCTTTCCTGTCCACCTCCGTCTTGAGTGAGTTGTACAGCTCCGTTGCATCTATACATTTCTAAGAAATAACTTCCATCATATCATTTGTCGTCTTCGCTTCTAGTTCCCTTCCCCCAATGAACTTCAATCAGAAAATCTCTCACCTTGCTGTAGTCTCCATGTCTATAGTCTCTCGTCTTCCTCAGAATGTCTCTTGGTCTATTCAATTCCTTTAGCTCCATTTTGTACTCATGCACGATAACGTAGTGGGTGCTGGCTCCTAGGTACATCTCATAATCTAGCTTGTCAATAGCTGCCTCATTTTGGGTAAACAACAAAGTCGTAAATAATTTTACGTAAGCCACTAGGACCTTCTGGTGGCTCCTCTCCCTTTAATCTACTTGGTTCTGGAATATGTTTTTTATATAAAGTTCTTCTCTACTATATATTCCAGATTTGCTTTCCATGTCTCATCATCCCTAGTGGGGATTATCCCATCTATTTCCCTATGATTGAAATCCTAAAATATTAGAGTCCTAGCTCTCTGCCCCTGCCTCACCACTGTGCCTGCTTTTTGTATTACCTTCAGACAAATGTCAATGCATTTATCATATTCTTCCCTAGGCCTTCTGTCGGTTATTGGGGGATTGTAAATCACTGCTGCTACTATCTCCATGTCCTCAAATGTTTTTATTCCTAATTTGTAATCTTGTTGATCAGATTAATCTGATAATTTCACTTCCTTGAAGCTGCAGTGTAGTTTCGGCATTAGGGCTACACATTCTCTGTCCCTTTTCAACCCATTCTTTCGTTTTACCTGATATCCTCGTGGGACGATTGCATTCCCATAACACAGGTCAGTTTTGTTTGTCATTGCACTAACGTGAGGATACTCTCTTGGTACCCTTTCCTGTAACTCTACCCCTTTATTTGTAATTGTATCTGAATAAATGTGTACATTTCTTTAATAGTACTTATCCCAGTTGAGCTGCAATGGTTTCTCCCAAGGTGTAATGGTTCTTGTTGTTCTATGACCAATTCTGACAGGGAAGGGGCGTCTGCTGTTCTGGTCATTACTGACCACTGCTCGTGGTCTGTACCTTTACAGGTTTGTTAGACCCATTATTCTGTCGCACTGACCTCCCTGTTGTCTAACTTTCCTGTTCTTGTGAACTGCTTGCATTATTATCTCTCTGAGGCTTTCTAGTTTCCTTGAGGCACTTACTCATTTTGCGTCTCTCATTTCCTTTGATTCCTCTCTACTTGCCTTTCACATTTCTTGGTTAATTATACATTTTTGTAAGTCTCTGTCCCTCAGTTTACCCTGTCCCTCAGACATTTTAGCCAGTATATATTCCGTGAGCAATAGTCTGAAACATTACATTCACTGGTCGATTATTCCTCATTTGAAACATACCAACCTAATTAATTTTCCTGTTAGCCTCACTAGCCTGTATTTTGGTGAGAATGACTTCAATCACTTTTTGATCTTCTTATCTTCTCTTCTCATTTACCATGTGCCTTCCGGTGGCTCTGACAGATTGTAGATTATCAGTGATTTCTACCGCTCCAACTCCTGCCTAACACTTTACACAATGTGCTGGCTTTTTAAATCATCTATTACTGTTGCTTTAATGATATGTTTCCCCTCTGATCCTTCAGAGTCTTCAGCAAATGTTTTGTCTGGTAATGCTCCCTATTTATCAGTCACATTCTTTATGTTTTGTTCTTAATTTTCGGTTGTCTTTCTTGCCTCCTCTGCTGCCTGCCGATCTTTTTCCTATGATATTATTCTATTCTGAAGTCCATGTGCAGTTTTCTCTCTTTTATGATGTATTTCCTTAATTCGTTTAACTCCTTCAAGGTAGCTTCTCCATAATCGTCACTACTGCTAAGGTTTATTTTTAGGTTTTTAATATCCTTCTATATTTTCTCTCTCCCTTTTCTAAATTTTGTTCCTGTATTTTCCATCCCAGCAAAGTTACCTCTGCTTGCAGTCCCTTCTGTCACTTTCTCTATTTGTTTTCTCTACCTCACACCTCTTGTTAGTGACTATTGTCACGGGGGAAGACAAAGGGCAGAGCCTCGTCGACCTCCATCGGTGACACTCCGTCAATGCTCTCTTTACAGTATCCTTATTGTCGGCTCTGTTCTCACTTTCCCTCGTGATATAGTCGGCGCTTAACCCCTGTGTACACCAGCCCCAAAAGCACAGGGACCTCGCAGCCCCTCTGGGAACTCTCTAGGCTACCTTCTGTCCCCCAGAGACCGGGAGGTAGAGTAGCAGGTATCAAGAAGCGGCAGTATTCTACCTCGGACATCTGGCTATCCTACTACTTTGGTCATCGGGGTTCTCACCTGCGTCCAGCGCGGAAGAAATTACTTCAATTTTCCACTCTAGGTCTCTTGAACCTGAGACTACGTTCCCCGACTTATTTAATCTTTATTCCTGAAGTCAAGTGGCTAGCATCTTACTGCCAGGCTTTCATACATATATATTTTTATTTGATTTGATTTATTTAATTAATTATACAAGAGTTCTTATATATCTCTTGTATAATTAAATACAATATAATTATTTACAATTTTGTTTATAAAATTCTCAGTTCACAGCTTACTTATTGAGACTTGTGACTGGTTGAGGTCTTCTCTAGGTTCTTAACTCTCTTTGCTCCCTTTTGATGGTAACACAATTTGTTCTTTTGTGATGATAACATTGTATGGTTCTTTGTGATGATAATATTGTTTGCTTGTTTGTGATGATAACATTGTATACTTCTTTGTGATGATAACATTGTATGGTTCTTTGTGATGATAATATTGTTTGCTTGTTTGTGATGATAACATTGTATACTTCTTTGTGATGATAACATTGTATGGTTCTTTGTGATGATAACATTGTATGGTTCTTTGTGATGATAACATTGTATACTTCTTTGTGATGATAACATTGTATGGTTCTTTGTGATGATAATATTGTTTGCTTGTTTGTGATGATAACATTGTATACTTCTTTGTGATGATAACATTGTATGGTTCTTTGTGATGATAACATTGTATGGTTCTTTGTGATGATAACATTGTATACTTCTTTGTGATGATAACATTGTATGGTTCTTTGTGATGATAATATTGTTTGCTTGTTTGTGATGATAACATTGTATACTTCTTTGTGATGATAACATTGTATGGTTCTTTGTGATGATAACATTGTATGGTTCTTTGTGATGATAACATTGTATGGTTCTTTGTGATGATAACATTGTATGGTTCTTTGTGATGATAACATTGTATGGTTCTTTGTGATGATAACATTGTATGGTTCTTTGTGATGATAACATTGTATGGTTCTTTGTGATGATAACATTGTATGGTTCTTTGTGATGATAACATTGTATGGTTCTTTGTGATGATAACATTGTATGGTTCTTTGTGATGATAACATTGTATGGTTCTTTGTGATGATAACATTGTATGGTTCTTTGTGATGATAACATTGTATGGTTCTTTGTGATGATAACATTGTATGGTTCTTTAGTTAATTTACTTGTCTTTGAGTTTCAGTTTGTTAATGGTCTCCCAGTACACTGTGATTGGTCTCCCAGTACACTGTGATTGGTCTCCCAGTACACTGTGATTGGTCTCCCAGTACACGGTGATTGGTCTCCCAGTACACTGTGATTGGTCTCCCAGTACACTGTGATTGGTCTCCCAGTACACTGTGATTGGTCTCCCAGTACACAGTGATTGGTCTCCCAGTACACTGTGATTGGTCTCCCAGTACACTGTGATTGGTCTCCCAGTACACAGTGATTGGTCTCCCAGTACACTGTGATTGGTCTCCCAGTACACTGTGATTGGTCTCCCAGTACACAGTGATTGGTCTCCCAGTACACGGTGATTGGTCTCCAGTACACTGTGATTGGTCTCCCAGTACACTGTGATTGGTCTCCCAGTACACTGTGATTGGTCTCCCAGTACACTGTGATTGGTCTCCCAGTACACGGTGATTGGTCTCCCAGTACATGGTGATTGGTCTCCCAGTACACTGTGATTGGTCTCCCAGTACACTGTGATTGGTCTCCCAGTACACTGTGATTGGTCTCCCAGTACACTGTGATTGGTCTCCCAGTACACTGTGATTGGTCTCCCAGTACACTGTGATTGGTCTCCCAGTACACTGTGATTGGTCTCCCAGTACACGGTGATTGGTCTCCCAGTACACTGTGATTGGTCTCCAAGTACACGGTGATTGGTCTCCCAGTACACGGTGGTTGGTCTCCCAGTACACTGTGATTGGTCTCCCAGTACACTGTGATTGGTCTCCCAGTACACTGTGATTGGTCTCCAGTACACTGTGATTGGTCTCCCAGTACACTGTGATTGGTCTCCCAGTACACGGTGATTGGTCTCCCAGTACACTGTGATTGGTCTCCAAGTACACGGTGATTGGTCTCCCAGTACACTGTGATTGATCTCCAAGTACACGGTGATTGGTCTCCCAGTACACGGTGGTTGGTCTCCCAGTACACTGTGATTGGTCTCCCAGTACACTGTGATTGGTCTCCCAGTACACTGTGATTGGTCTCCAGTACACTGTGATTGGTCTCCCAGTACACTGTGATTGGTCTCCCAGTACACGGTGATTGGTCTCCCAGTACACTGTGATTGGTCTCCAAGTACACGGTGATTGGTCTCCCAGTACACGGTGGTTGGTCTCCCAGTACACTGTGATTGGTCTCCCAGTACACTGTGATTGGTCTCCCAGTACACTGTGATTGGTCTCCAGTACACTGTGATTGGTCTCCCAGTACACTGTGATTGGTCTCCCAGTACACGGTGATTGGTCTCCCAGTACACTGTGATTGGTCTCCAAGTACACGGTGATTGGTCTCCCAGTACACGGTGGTTGGTCTCCCAGTACACTGTGATTGGTCTCCCAGTACACTGTGATTGGTCTCCCAGTACACTGTGATTGGTCTCCAGTACACTGTGATTGGTCTCCCAGTACACTGTGATTGGTCTCCCAGTACACGGTGGTTGGTCTCCCAGTACACTGTGATTGGTCTCCCAGTACACTGTGATTGGTCTCCCAGTACACTGTGATTGGTCTCCCAGTACACTGTGATTGGTCTCCCAGTACACAGTGATTGGTCTCCCAGTACACGGTGATTGGTCTCCCAGTACACGGTGATTGGTCTCCCAGTACACTGTGATTGGTCTCCCAGTACACGGTGATTGGTCTCCCAGTACACTGTGATTGGTCTCCCAGTACACTGTGATTGGTCTCCCAGTACACTGTGATTGGTCTCCCAGTACACTGTGATTGGTCTCCCAGTACACTGTGATTGGTCTCCCAGTACACTGTGATTGGTCTCCCAGTACACGGTGATTGGTCTCCCAGTACACGGTGATTGGTCTCCCAGTACACAGTGATTGGTCTCCCAGTACACTGTGATTGGTCTCCCAGTACACGGTGATTGGTCTCCCAGTACACTGTGATTGGTCTCCCAGTACACTGTGATTGGTCTCCCAGTACACTGTGATTGGTCTCCCAGTACACTGTGATTGGTCTCCCAGTACACTGTGATTGGTCTCCCAGTACACTGTGATTGGTCTCCCAGTACACTGTGATTGGTCTCCCAGTACACTGTGATTGGTCTCCCAGTACACTGTGATTGGTCTCCCAGTACACCGTGATTGGTCTCCCAGTACACTGTGATTGGTCTCCCAGTACACTGTGATTGGTCTCCCAGTACATTGTGATTGGTCTCCCAGTACACTATGATTGGTCTCCCAGTACACTGTGATTGGTCTCCCAGTACACGGTGATTGGTCTCCCAGTACATGGTGATTGGTCTCCCAGTATACTGTGATTGGTTTCCCAGTACACGGTGATTGGTCTCCCAGTACACGGTGATTGGTCTCCCAGTACATGGTGATTGGTCTCCCAGTATACTGTGATTGGTTTCCCAGTACACGGTGATTGGTCTCCCAGTACACGGTGATTTGTCTCCCAGTACACGGTGATTGGTCTCCCAGTACACTGTGATTGGTCTCCCAGTACACTATGATTGGTCTCCCAGTACACTGTGATTGGTCTCCCAGTACACTGTGATTGGTCTCCCAGTACACGGTGATTGGTCTCCCAGTACACGGTGATTGGTCTCCCAGTACACTGTGATTGGTCTCCCAGTACACGGTGATTGGTCTCCCAGTACACTGTGATTGGTCTCCCAGTACACTGTGATTGGTCTCCCAGTACACTGTGATTGGTCTCCCAGTACACTGTGATTGGTCTCCCAGTACACTGTGATTGGTCTCCCAGTACACTGTGATTGGTCTCCCAGTACACTGTGATTGGTCTCCCAGTACACTGTGATTGGTCTCCCAGTACACTGTGATTGGTCTCCCAGTACACTGTGATTGGTCTCCCAGTACACGGTGATTGGTCTCCCAGTACACTGTGATTGGTCTCCAAGTACACGGTGATTGGTCTCCCAGTACACGGTGGTTGGTCTCCCAGTACACTGTGATTGGTCTCCCAGTACACTGTGATTGGTCTCCCAGTACACTGTGATTGGTCTCCAGTACACTGTGATTGGTCTCCCAGTACACTGTGATTGGTCTCCCAGTACACGGTGATTGGTCTCCCAGTACACTGTGATTGGTCTCCCAGTACACGGTGATTGGTCTCCCAGTACACGGTGATTGGTCTCCCAGTACACTGTGATTGGTCTCCCAGTACACTGTGATTGGTCTCCCAGTACACTGTGATTGGTCTCCCAGTACACTGTGATTGGTCTCCCAGTACACTGTGATTGGTCTCCCAGTACACGGTGATTGGTCTCCCAGTACACTGTGATTGGTCTCCCAGTACACTGTGATTGGTCTCCCAGTACACTGTGATTGGTCTCCCAGTACACTGTGATTGGTCTCCCAGTACACATGTGATTGGTCTCCCAGTACACTGTGATTGGTCTCCCAGTACACTGTGATTGGTCTCCCAGTACACTGTGATTGGTCTCCCAGTACACTGGTGATTGGTCTCCCAGTACACTGTGATTGGTCTCCCAGTACACTGTGATTGGTCTCCCAGTACACTGTGATTGGTCTCCCAGTACACTGTGATTGGTCTCCCAGTACACTGTGATTGGTCTCCCAGTACACTGTGATTGGTCTCCCAGTACACGGTGATTGGTCTCCCAGTACACGGTGATTGGTCTCCCAGTACACAGTGATTGGTCTCCCAGTACACTGTGATTGGTCTCCCAGTACACGGTGATTGGTCTCCCAGTACACTGTGATTGGTCTCCCAGTACACTGTGATTGGTCTCCCAGTACACTGTGATTGGTCTCCCAGTACACTGTGATTGGTCTCCCAGTACACTGTGATTGGTCTCCCAGTACACTGTGATTGGTCTCCCAGTACACTGTGATTGGTCTCCCAGTACACTGTGATTGGTCTCCCAGTACACTGTGATTGGTCTCCCAGTACACCGTGATTGGTCTCCCAGTACACTGTGATTGGTCTCCCAGTACACTGTGATTGGTCTCCCAGTACATTGTGATTGGTCTCCCAGTACACTATGATTGGTCTCCCAGTACACTGTGATTGGTCTCCCAGTACACGGTGATTGGTCTCCCAGTACATGGTGATTGGTCTCCCAGTATACTGTGATTGGTTTCCCAGTACACGGTGATTGGTCTCCCAGTACACGGTGATTGGTCTCCCAGTACATGGTGATTGGTCTCCCAGTATACTGTGATTGGTTTCCCAGTACACGGTGATTGGTCTCCCAGTACACGGTGATTTGTCTCCCAGTACACGGTGATTGGTCTCCCAGTACACTGTGATTGGTCTCCCAGTACACTATGATTGGTCTCCCAGTACACTGTGATTGGTCTCCCAGTACACTGTGATTGGTCTCCCAGTACACGGTGATTGGTCTCCCAGTACACGGTGATTGGTCTCCCAGTACACTGTGATTGGTCTCCCAGTACACGGTGATTGGTCTCCCAGTACACGGTGATTGGTCTCCCAGTACACTGTGATTGGTCTCCCAGTACACTGTGATTGGTCTCCCAGTACACTATGATTGGTCTCCCAGTACACTGTGATTGGTCTCCCAGTACACGGTGATTGGTCTCCCAGTACATGGTGATTGGTCTCCCAGTATACTGTGATTGGTCTCCCAGTACACGGTGATTGGTCTCCCAGTACACTGTGATTGGTCTCCCAGTTCACTGTGATTGGTCTCCCAGTACACGGTGATTGGTCTCCCAGTACACGGTGATTGGTCTCCCAGTACACTGTGATTGGTCTCCAAGTACACGGTGATTGGTCTCCCAGTACACGGTGATTGGTCTCCCAGTACACTGTGATTGGTCTCCCAGTACACTGTGATTGGTCTCCCAGTACACTGTGATTGGTCTCCCAGTACACTGTGATTGGTCTCCCAGTACACGGTGATTGGTCTCCCAGTACACTGTGATTGGTCTCCCAGTACACGGTGATTGGTCTCCCAGTACACTGTGATTGGTCTCCCAGTACACTGTGATTGGTCTCCCAGTACACGGTGATTGGTCTCCAGTACACGGTGATTGGTCTCCCAGTACACTGTGATTGGTCTCCAAGTACACGGTGATTGGTCTCCCAGTACACGGTGATTGGTCTCCCAGTACACTGTGATTGGTCTCCCAGTACACTGTGATTGGTCTCCCAGTACACGGTGATTGGTCTCCCAGTACACTGTGATTGGTCTCCCAGTACACTGTGATTGGTCTCCCAGTACACTGTGATTGGTCTCCCAGTACACTGTGATTGGTCTCCCAGTACACTGTGATTGGTCTCCCAGTACACTGTGATTGGTCTCCCAGTACACTGTGATTGGTCTCCCAGTACACTGTGATTGGTCTCCCAGTACACTGTGATTGGTCTCCCAGTACACCGTGATTGGTCTCCCAGTACACTGTGATTGGTCTCCCAGTACACTGTGATTGGTCTCCCAGTACATTGTGATTGGTCTCCCAGTACACTATGATTGGTCTCCCAGTACACTGTGATTGGTCTCCCAGTACACGGTGATTGGTCTCCCAGTACATGGTGATTGGTCTCCCAGTATACTGTGATTGGTTTCCCAGTACACGGTGATTGGTCTCCCAGTACACGGTGATTGGTCTCCCAGTACATGGTGATTGGTCTCCCAGTATACTGTGATTGGTTTCCCAGTACACGGTGATTGGTCTCCCAGTACACGGTGATTTGTCTCCCAGTACACGGTGATTGGTCTCCCAGTACACTGTGATTGGTCTCCCAGTACACTATGATTGGTCTCCCAGTACACTGTGATTGGTCTCCCAGTACACTGTGATTGGTCTCCCAGTACACGGTGATTGGTCTCCCAGTACACGGTGATTGGTCTCCCAGTACACTGTGATTGGTCTCCCAGTACACGGTGATTGGTCTCCCAGTACACGGTGATTGGTCTCCCAGTACACTGTGATTGGTCTCCCAGTACACTGTGATTGGTCTCCCAGTACACTATGATTGGTCTCCCAGTACACTGTGATTGGTCTCCCAGTACACGGTGATTGGTCTCCCAGTACATGGTGATTGGTCTCCCAGTATACTGTGATTGGTCTCCCAGTACACGGTGATTGGTCTCCCAGTACACTGTGATTGGTCTCCCAGTTCACTGTGATTGGTCTCCCAGTACACGGTGATTGGTCTCCCAGTACACGGTGATTGGTCTCCCAGTACACTGTGATTGGTCTCCAAGTACACGGTGATTGGTCTCCCAGTACACGGTGATTGGTCTCCCAGTACACTGTGATTGGTCTCCCAGTACACTGTGATTGGTCTCCCAGTACACTGTGATTGGTCTCCCAGTACACTGTGATTGGTCTCCCAGTACACGGTGATTGGTCTCCCAGTACACTGTGATTGGTCTCCCAGTACACGGTGATTGGTCTCCCAGTACACTGTGATTGGTCTCCCAGTACACTGTGATTGGTCTCCCAGTACACGGTGATTGGTCTCCCAGTACACGGTGATTGGTCTCCCAGTACACTGTGATTGGTCTCCAAGTACACGGTGATTGGTCTCCCAGTACACGGTGATTGGTCTCCCAGTACACTGTGATTGGTCTCCCAGTACACTGTGATTGGTCTCCCAGTACACTGTGATTGGTCCTCCCAGTACACGGTGATTGGTCCTCCCAGTACACGGTGATTGGTCTCCCAGTACACTGTGATTGGTCTCCAAGTACACGGTGATTGGTCTCCCAGTACACGGTGATTGGTCTCCCAGTACACTGTGATTGGTCTCCCAGTACACTGTGATTGGTCTCCCAGTACACTGTGATTGGTCTCCCAGTACACTGTGATTGGTCTCCCAGTACACGGTGATTGGTCTCCCAGTACACGGTGATTGGTCTCCCAGTACACTGTGATTGGTCTCCAAGTACACGGTGATTGGTCTCCCAGTACACGGTGATTGGTCTCCCAGTACACGGTGATTGGTCTCCCAGTACACTGTGATTGGTCTCCCAGTACACTGTGATTGGTCTCCCAGTACACTGTGATTGGTCTCCCAGTACACGGTGATTGGTCTCCAGTACAGCTGTGATTGGTCTCCCAGTACACGGTGATTGGTCTCCCAGTTACACGGTGATTGGTCTCCCAGTACACTGTGATTGGTCTCCCAGTACACGGTGATTGGTCTCCCAGTACACTGTTGATTGGTCTCCCAGTACACTGTGATTGGTCTCCCAGTACACTGTGATTGGTCTCCCAGTACACGGTGATTGGTCTCCCAGTACACTGTGATTGGTCTCCCAGTACACTGTGATTGGTCTCCCAGTACACTGTGATTGGTCTCCCAGTACACGGTGATCAGTACACATTGTGACCTTTATTACGAGTAATGATAAATAAGCTGTGACAAAATGTAATAAATATTTTTTTATGAAGATGAATGAGAATAGATTGTAATTAATGTTAAACAATTTACAAACAAAATAGCAATAAAAGGTGGATCAAAATAGATTGTAATTAATGTTAAACAATTTACAAACAAAATAGCTATAAAACCTGGACTTACTTTACTGAGAGATAATTCTGGTTGGTAATAGTCATAGACTTTGAGCGTTCCGGGCTTAAGGTCCTCTACCTCCAGCTCTCGAGTCACACGGAAGCTCACACACACGTCCTCCTGCGACAACTGCTCCACATAAAAGGTGACTGCGTACCCATCAACTTCGTAACGCTTGAGCAGTCCTGTGCCGTCTCCCACAACCTGCTTGAGGTCTGCCTTTACAGGCATGTAACCGGACACTAAGTTGACTTCTATAACTGCCATGTTTGACGTCTTGTCAGGAAGTTGATATGACGCACAAGCCTCGATGCTCTTGGTGACACACTTGGGGTCTGGGGCAGTTTGTGTGGTGACATTCAGGAGAAAGGCTTCACTGGGCGTGTCCTCGGGAACATTGTACCTCACAACAGCCTGAGGGAACACACCAATAATACTCATGAACCATATACAAGTTCTGTTCCATATACAAGTATGACGCCAGTCATACAACTTCAACTTCTGGCAACTCCTTTTGTTTTATACAACAGAATCATCATGAGAATAGTTATTAACTTCAGACAATCAGACATGAAATAAATGATAACGATAAATGTCAACATTATTATCTAATATGTAAGGAATGTTTATATCTGTTATATTCAATATTCAATTTTAACATTTATTTTTTTATAGATTATTTATCAGCTAGGAACATAATTAAAAAATGTAATAAAAAATATATATTCACATTCGTAATATAAACATTTTCACGATATGTTTCAGCACAGATGAGAAGAGAAATATATTGATGAGGTGTTGGTGTCATGTCCCAGCTGGAGAGTTATTAACGCCCGGTAATACCTTACTGATCAACCTCAGCAATCTATTTAAATAATAAATCAATATAAATAAAAATGTAAATGTTCGTTTGTTCAAAATCGCTAATCTCCGAAAGTTCTTCACCGATTGCCTTGAAATTTTCACACAATGTTCCATTCTCATCCGAGCAGGTTTTTATATACATACTATATAGATGTCAAGTCTGTGACGGGAAAAAACAGGCTTTTTTTGAAGAACTGTGTTTTTCAAGTGAGGGAAATCTTCGAAACCTCTTTACCGATTGCTTTGAAATTTTGACATAACGTTGCATTGGAATAGGCGAGCGTTTTTATATACCTAACATATACATGCTTCACCTGTGACAGGAAAAAAACATGCCTTTTTTTTAAAACCAGCGCCATCTGTTGGACGTCGGAGCAACATACGCTTTAATCTCCGAAAGTTCTTCACCGATTGCTTTCAAATTTTGACACAACGTTATAATCGAATACGTGCGTGTTTTTGTAAACCTACTATTTAGATGCCACATCTGTGATAGTTAAAAACAAGTTTTTTTTTTTAAACAGCGCCATCTGTTGCATGTAAGACCAACACAAGCAATACATAATATGTTACGATTCCAATTCAATGTTTCCGATTGCATTGATAAATTGAATTTTCATAGCTTTTGATTTATTTTCATTTTGATTTAATTATTTTGTGTGACATTGCGTTGGAATTGAGCTGTGTTGTTTACCTACCGTTCATTTTGTGGGTATAGTTTATTTGTTTCTTTTTTCATTGTTTTTCTTTTCGTTGTTTTAACAGTTCTTATTATTTTTGAGAGCAATTGGTGGTGAAATTGAGCTGTGTCGATTGATCTGCGTTTGAATTATTGAAATGTTTCTTTAGTATTTTTTGTTTTTGTTTTGAAAACAAGAAAATGGACAACACGTTATTTCACAGCTGCAAATGTGCAACAAACAACTATGAATCCACCGGCTACAACGTTAACTGTTTTCTTCACGTTATGTCAAAATGACGTGTTTGCGAGAACACTGCTGTGTTCGGAAGTGCCTACATATTACACATGGAATGCCAGTAGAAAATCATTTGAACGACGCAAACGAGGAGAGCAAGTCAACGGACAACCTGGCATATTCAAATAAACTATGATAGGCAGACTGTACACCGTGCATCCCAATCAGGATGAATGCTTCTTTCTTCGCATGCTGTTGGTAAATGTGCTCGGTCCAACGTCTTTCAGCCATTGAGATTTGTCAACGGCGTAACACATGCCACTTTCCGTAGTGCATGTCAAGCTCTGAATTTATTGGAGAATGACCGACACTGGGATGTATGCATTAATGACGCGTCCAACACGTCACATCCAAATCAAATTCATGCAGTGTCACTCATTGATCACTCAGCCGGTGATCAATGTCATTGATCACCGGCTCTCCGTTATGTCCAACAGAGTTATGGGATAATTATAAATCGCACATGGCTGAAGATATTGTCCGTCGAATACGAAAAGAAAATTCAAATATGAACATGGATTTTACAGCAATAATCTTCAACGAAGTGTTGATAATGATTGAAGACTTGTGCTTAGAAATCGCGATCAGAGTTCTCAATCAACTGGAAATGCCATCATCGAATCGATCGCTGCTGCTTCGTTCGACGTAGAATTGCGTCGTGAACAAAATTACAAAACAGGTGATCTGTTGTCGTATGTTTAATCAAATATTCCCAGGCCAACGCTTGAGCAAACAGGCATTTACGATCAAATAATTCAAACTGTCAATAACGAGCTTGGAGAAATCATCTTAGATGCGCCAGGAGGAACTGGTAAAACCTTCCTAAATAGATTGATTTTGGCAGTATTTCGATCCCAAAATGGCATAACCTTAGCTCTTGCGTCGTCTGGAATTACTGCGACATTGCTACCAGGTGGAAGAACTGCTACTTCGACTTTGAAATCGCCATTGACCATGCAATTCAGTGAAACTCCGACGTGCAACATTTCCAAAGCATCCGGCACGGGAAAAGTATTGCAGAAATGCAAACTTATTGTTTGGGATGAATGCACAATGAACTACAAAAAGTCGTTCGAGGCTCTTGATCGATCATTGCAAGATTTGCGTGGAAACATCAGACCATTTGGAAACATTAATATTGCTTGCAGGAGTTTCAAGCAAACATTACCTGTAATTCCTCGATCGACACCATCGGACGAAATAAATGCTTGCATGAAATACTCTACTTTGTGGTAAAACGTAATGACATTTAAATTAACTACAAATATGCGCGTAGTTATGTAGCTACTGCAAAACGATCAATCAGCTGAGATATTCTCACATCAATCTCTAGAAATTGGGTACGTAAACGGGGCGGTTGATTTGACCTCAGGACGAAATTCATTGCCTTATAACGTCTGCAATTTAGTGAGGTCAGAAGAAGAATTGATTGAAAAAGTATTTCCCAATATTGAAACCAATTATAAGAATCACGATTGGCTGAGTGAAATAGCTATTCTTGTGACTAAGAACAAGACATCTACGACCTTAACAATATTATTCAGTCTAACATTCAAAGCGAGGCAGTCACATACAAGTCCGTCGACACTGTTGAGGAAGCAGATGAAGCGGTTAATTATCCAACAGAATTTTTTAATTCACTCGATCTGCCAGGAATACCACCGCACGTACGGCAATTGAAAATCGGCGTGCCAGTTATCATGTTGCGAGATATCAACCAGCCAAAACTTTGCAACGCTACGCACCTTGCAGCAAAAAACCTAATCAGCGACGTCACAGAAGCAACAATCTGACAGGACCTTTCAAAGGGGAAGATGTCGTCATTCCTCACATTCCTATGATTCCATCAGATATGCAGTTTTCAATTTAATAGATTGTAATTTCCAATTCGATTGGCATTTGCAATCACCATCAACAGAGTTCAGGGCCAATCTTTAGAAGTGTGCAGTTTACATCAAGACACGGATTGCATCTCACATGGACAATTATATGTTGCGTGTTCTAGAGTCGGCCAACCAGACAATCTCTATATCTCCACAGACAATGGAACAACAAAAAATATTGTTTACCCACAAGCATTGTGAAATTAAACATATTAGAAACGTGCGCTTTCTCTTTTCTTTCCTTCCACTTTAACCAGACTGAGCCACAGCAACGCGTGGCGGGTACAGCTAGTACAAGAATAAAATAATATAAATGTGTTTACTTTCCCTAACTATTTATTGTTCTGAATATGGAGAAATGCATGTAGTCTGTCGACCCCTGAGGGAAGACAAGTGTATGATGACTGGCAGGTGTGGGGGAGGGGGAGCACGCAGGAGCGCCGGTGTAGTAATTGACACCCCCTTAACGTAAACACCAGTAATGTCTTGACTAAGGTAGAGGGAACATGCCCCCAGATATGGAAAAGTGCTGGGTAACTGCTCGATCGATCGATCGAGAAAGAGAGAGAGAGAGAGAGAGAGAGAGAGAGAGAGAGAGAGAGAGAGAGAGAGAGAGAGAGAGAGAGAGAGAGAGAGAGAGAGAGAGAGAGAGAGAGAGAGAGAGAGAGAGAGAGAGAGAGAAAGACAGAGGGTGAAGGGGTGGTAGGGGGTGGGGACATTGTTGACAAAGAGAGAGGACACCTCACACACTCCTCAGTATCCTCCAGGCATTTGTAGAGTGCAGACCCCTGGTCTCGAGACTGGGATTGACTCGAACTAATGACCCACTCCTGTTGGAGTGTTTCTGTGTCATTGTGTGAGAGACTTTCCCCCCTCTCCCTTGTGTTGTGGTGCTGGCAGTGGTGAAGCCATTGGAGGAGGAAATACCCTACCACGCAACACCTTCTCATTCTCAAGTCTACGTATCTGTGTGTAATGACTGTTGGAGAAGTTCACATAGCACAGTTCTTTAAGTTCTGTGACACTGTTTAAGAAATCCCAATCCATATGTTGTTACTGATGTACCGCCACTATGGAAGCTGGAAACACCCTCAGATTATTGACATAGGACAGACTACCCTTTCTAAAACCAAGAGATGGAAAGGGTTGACTGCTGCTGGCGGGGGGGGGGGGGGGGGGGGGGCAGATGGCTCCCCCGGCCAGGGGCCATCCCCTCCCTAACACCATCTCTCACATTGCGACTAATACCCTCACATGCCACTTCTCTTTCCTCTTCCGCTTCCCACGCCTTCCCTAACCTAACCTTACAACATAATTTACCCGGTCTCCTAGGCCTGTGTTCTCATGTATGGGGGAGGTGGTCACTCCTGCTCTCAACATACTCATCTCCAACCCTATGTATACTTTTAAATTACTACGCACATACATTGCTCAACAAGTAACTCCCCTCAACAAGCCACTTCCCTCAACAAGTAACTCCCCTCAACAAGAAACTCCCTTCAACAAGCCACTTCCCTCAACAAGTAACTCCCCTCAACAAGAAACTTCCCTCAACAAGTAACTCCCCTCAACAAGAAGCTCCCCTCAACAAGAAGCTCCCCTCAACAAGAAGCTCCCCTCAACAAGAAGCTCCCCTCAACAAGAAGCTCCCCTCAACAAGCCACTTCCCTCAACAAGAAGCTCCCCTCAACAAGTAACTCCCCTCAACAAGAAACTTCCCTCAACAAGTAACTCCCCTCAACAAGAAGCTCCCCTCAACAAGAAGCTCCCCTCAACAAGAAGCTCCCCTCAACAAGAAGCTCCCCTCAACAAGCCACTTCCCTCAACAAGAAGCTCCCCTCAACAAGAAGCTTCCCTCAACAAGAAGCTCCCCTCAACAAGAAGCTCCCCTCAACAAGAAGCTCCCCTCAACAAGAAGCTCCCCTCAACAAGAAACTCCCCTCAACAAGTATTGTTGGAAATTTCCAACACCCAAACACTAACCCCTAGTGCGATAATATAAATTTAATGTACTAGGAATACGCATTTACTAACATTACTAATAAGTAGCCTCATACAGCAAATTCTTACTATTATCGGGCCAGTATTGCGTCAGTTGCCCGACTCCCTCGAGAATAAATTATATATTTTTAATAAACGGTTATATAATTTGCTAAATTTATATATTCATAAATTTAAATAACCTAAATGACGTTAGATAGAAAATATCTATTCGTAGTGGAAATTTAGTTCATTTCTTTGTTTACTGGAACAGCTGATCTCATCTGTACAAAATATTTCCAATAAACGGCTGTATAATTTGATAAATAAAATAACTATTGCCAATCTATATACCTTAATACATTCTACAAGGTTAGACTGGGTTTAATTCGATTTATAGAAATATATAATTTATTGTCGTGGGAGTCGAGCGATTGACGCAATACTGTCCCCCGAGATTAGTAAGAATTTGCTGCATGAGGTTACTAATTAGTAATGTTAGTAAATGCGTATTCCTAGTACAATAAATTTCAGCCCATCCTCCAAAAATGGGGAGGTAAATGTAACAGCACAAGTAAGTGCAATTTTGTACAATTCATAGCAGTCAGGAATTGTATTTCTTTTCACTTAGTATTAAACTGTACTGTCAAATATATTGTGAATATTTGAGTTTATATGAAAAGCTGAATAGAAAACCACGACCTAACCTAACCTTCTTAGTGTATGAAGATAAACATTTTAGTAATTAACCTATAGCTATATTGATATTACAGTTTTATAAAACTAATAAAACAAAACTAAAATATATCAATAAATTGTTAAGTAACTCAGGATATTTTCAATTTTTTTTTTATAAAATATCTATTGATTAATTAAACTGAAAAATAAATTCCTGATATTTAAAACTTGTGTATATCAAATTGTACTTGAAAACTTCACCCTAAAATTCTAAGTGTCCTAACAGAAAATAAGAATAAATGGGATGGTAAATGTAATAGACACATAAGTGCAATTATGTACTATGTGTGACAGTAAGGAAATGTACTTAGTATTAAACCATACTGTCAATTCGGAGGATGGGTTGCTAGATTTATAATATCGCACTAGGGGTTAGTATTTGGGTGTTGGAAATTTCCAACATAACTCTCAGGGAGAGAAAACATGGATTGTAGTTCATGAATTAGTAGTAACGTGCCTGATACTTGTTACGTACCTCTATAAGATACGTAATTGAATAAATTAATTTGTACTTATATATGCCTTGCATATAATATGATTACATGTATGTACATATATATAATTGTATGCAAGTTATGTGTTTATATATTTCATCATATGTGGAATAGGCCCAACTTACCAGCCGTGGGAATGGTTATAATTTCTCAGCTGATCCCGTGGGAAAAGTGGTTTGTAATGATCATAAGTGGGTAACAGTATGTGAATTTATAATTGTTTGAACATTAGGCGGCAAGTGTCCGTGAGAGTTTAGTGCTGGTGGGCGTGCCAACATTTCCCTCAGTTGTTTACATTAGGCGGCAAGTGTCCGTGAGAGTTTAGTGCTGGTGGGCGTGCCAACATTTCCCTCAGTTGTTTTATTTTAATTACTGCATGAAGTAATAATTACAGTATCTCTGTTATGCATGTTTATCTGAGCATTAACTAAGTTAGTTTAAGATTACTCTTGTCACAATATATTGCTCCATGTAAATTTAATTAATACTCTGTAAGTTTGGAAATTTTTCACGGAGCGGAAGCAATGATTTTTACTCTGGTCGCTTTAGTAGTGAGTAGCTATCAAGGACCAGGAGGGATAACATCTTTGGGAGATAAGTTTGTTACATTTGTGTTTTGCCATAATATATTATGTTATAGGAGAGACAGTACTTTTGATTTTGTTTTATAAGTGATCTTGTCCATCTGTACTTTATATTGTATTGTTAATATATATTATAACTTTATATGTATATTTCTTCAGTCCAAAGGGAGAAATCTTATTATTGCCTGTGCCAATCATGTGGTTACACTGGTGCCCCGCTCTAGTGAACAGCAGTTTGTAGTTGCCCTAGACATTTAAGGTCTTGCTGTTGTCAGGGTTTCGAGCCGTGACGTACGATTGGTAACAATACTCTCCCCCTGAAGTTATAAAATTCTGACATGTTAGTACATTAGTATGTACATGACGGATGTCCTGTATCTGTGAAACAGATTTGAACCGATTAAGTCATTAATCTGTCATCATGGGAACAGCTACTTAATGATTAATGGATTATTCATTATGTCCCTTTCAGATCAAGGAGACTCCGAATCTACAGTAAGGTCAACGTCTGTCCCTGTGACTTGTAACTAATTGAGTTACTAGACACTAACTCATCACTGGAGACTCATAAGATCACCACAACCTTGAACGAGGAATCATCTGTATTTATGCAAAATTAAATTTGCCCTAAGGTGCAGTCCTTGTTGGACGGGTATTTTTGGCTATTCTATAATGATAACTAAGTTTCTAACCTAGCTAAATTCTATTTTATTTAGAGAACTGAGTATGTTGGTATCAGTCTCTATGAATGTAATCAGCTGTATTGCTTTAGTGAGTACAGATTCAACTTGTACTCGGCTGACCCTAACTAATTTCCCTAAACCTACCTAAGTAGAGGGTGAATGCTAATTATATATGTTAGGCAATAGTGCTATTACCCTCTAGAGGTATAACTAAGCACATAGAGCTTAAAAAGTTTATGTGTGAGCAATAGACCCGCTCGGTTTATGCATGTTAAGTTAGTGCTATAACCCTCTTGAGGTATAACTAAGCACATAATAACTTAAGGGATTATTGTGAGTGTATTATGTTGAGAAACTATTTGTTTCACTACTGATAGTTCTCTGGTAATTGTTCACTTACAGGTTATTGAAAATTTCAATTTTGCTTGTGCTAAGGTGCTTCCTCAAAAACATCTCTAAAAATGCTTAAGGGCAAAACCAAGAAAGAAGAAGTAGTGCCAACCAAAACCGATGCAACCCTGCAGGTGATATTTCATTAAGTGGATTACTAAATCCTAGTCCAGAGAGACTTTGTATGACTGCGGTCTTCTTATCAAGACTTACCCGAAGGCATTGTAACTGAGGTCTTCTTGTTAAGACTTACCTGAAGGTACTGTAAATGTGGTCTTCTGGTGAAGACTTACCCTGAGGTACTGTAAATGCATTGAGGATTGAATGTGGTCTATTATCGTCGAGAATAGTTCCGGGGCTGCAGTTGGGTCAGTGACATTTGTCGCTGTGACTTGCATAGGTTTAGGCTGCTGGTCACTGACTAATTAATTCAGGTTCACTTTGGAGGCATAATGTTCAGTAGCCTCATGTAATGAGTTTTCAGAATCCACAGAATGCATGGATAAGTTTTTTGAAAACTGTTCAGTTTCTTTTATGGTAGTGTTGAGTGAAGCTGTGCAAATTGTTTCTCGCTGTGCAAATCAATTAACATAAATGACGTTAGGTGGAAAATATACATTCGTAGTGGAAATGTCATTACTTTGTTTACTGGAACAGCTGATCGCAACTGTATAAAATATTTCCAATAAACAAAGTAATGAACTAAATTTCCACTACGAATATATATTTTCCATCTAACGTCATTTAGGTTAAATGATTTGCACAGCGAGAAACAATCTGCTGTTACCTAGATTACGTTACTGTAACGTAAAATAACGTCAGTAATGTTTCCATCCATTCGGAAGCCCATAATTAATACTGCAAATTATTCCCTAAATTTCCAACATTCGTCGCTAGGTGGCACGCATGTCACTAGCAGGAGACTTGGCAGAGAGAGAGGCCATTACAGTTTGGTGCCCTGGAGCAGGTCATTATTATCGATCGAATTGAGGAGTATCCGTGCAGTAGCGAGCTTCACATCGATTCGACAGCTTCAAGAGATTATGGACACCGCGTCCGGAAAGACAGAGTACCACGGATTTTTTATTTTAGCCATTATTATATAATCATGTTGGTGTCTTGTCGTTCCGCAGTTTACAAACCTAATAACTCCCATGAGTGGCATTCTTATTCCCAATCCACTTAATTTAATGAATAAATGCATAAACATATGCTTTTAAGTGGAAATTACATGTTATTCCTATTTCAACATGGAGCTAACTGCAAGAGAAACGTTATTCAGCCGGCAGAGTCACGTGTCGCGAGAGATTTTTTTCAGGGATATTCCTGCGCGGGTCCTGAACCTCTGGCTGGCCCACTAAGTGTTGCTTCTGTTTTACTTGGGCGGAGTATGAATATTTATGACTTGTATAGTCGCTTCAGTAAGATTTTGTCATATGTGTTTAAAAACTTCTTCTGCTCTATTGAATCTAAGTTCAAATATTAATGTGTTTGTAACTGTGCACTGTGTTAGATAATGTTCCAATGGTCTGTCGGGCATTTCTCTACAGTGCTGACATTTCCTCTCGTCTTCCGGAACCTGTAAGCCTATTTCCCATGCACATGGGTATCCAATCCTGATGCGATGTAAGTGTACTTCTGTTGTTCTACTGCTCCCTTTCATCAAACTAAGAGGTTCGTAGTTGGTTGAATTCTTGTACCAACCCGCAGATCCTGATGTTGCAACTGCTGTGTTGTGGTCACTGTACATCACCTGCATTGCTCTCGCCAGAGATAACCGACTCAGACTGGATTAGACTGGTTATAAAGCTGCTGGACGTAACCTTCGTTCAACATTGGCAGCTAAGCCTCTAATTGTTTCCATCCAATAGTTAGTTTATTAATCCATGCATTAGATAATTTAGATGATCAATGAATATTATTCTCCATTAAATGTAGACTAGCATTATAGAATTATAGAACTCTCCTTGTGGGAACCGACCTGTGAGATTTATTTATTTAATTTATATGAATTTATATTTACGTTAATTTATATACTTCGATAGCAATTTGTATAATGATAAGTGGACTGTATTTCTGCAATAATCTCATAATCTCACAAATCGATCCTCTACACATTAGGGGGGGTTTATATTAATTTATATATATGCAGCCAATCAAACTACAGTAATAGACTACATACATTGAAGAGGTTCCTTATCTTATAGTACAGCAGGTTAGTCCACCAGGTATAACTAGGGTGTAGACACCAAATTATCCTCTTTGAGGTAGCTTCCATCACCCAGTAACTGGTGCACAAAGTCTTGCTTCCTCGTCTTGACCTGTCAAAAGGGCGCTAACTGTGAAGCCAGAAACCTATATATGACAGGTATATCAGAGAAACACTGTACATGGAACAATAAAGACCTGGCTTAATTACCTTTAGTTTGAGGCTATCTCGTGCTCTAACCGGCTAACCCTACCTAATGACATTAATGGCCACTAATGATAGATAATGGGTTTCGGAAAGAACACTTAACTTGATTTGATGACAGCGTGTTGATAATGGTACACCTTTGGTTTCCATAACACTACGTCCAAGTAAAATTAACAGGAGCCGAATTTGCTCCCGAGAGCCTCTGGTCTAGTATAAACAATGGCAATGTCTAACACTCCATACTATTGACGCTACTGGCCGACATTGTCCAGATATGATAGGAGCTGAATTTGGTCCACGCGTCTCGGAGGTGACACAACAATGGCTCCCTCCTTTCTCACTCTGACGCCTGGCTTACATTGTCCAGATGTCAAAAGTGATAGAAGGGTCACATTTACTCTACTTTAATATTGATAATTAAGTTAATTTATATGAGATGTTTTTATAATGGTAAAGTCCAAAGACTAATGTATTTAAGAATAATTCCCACCATAATAGGTGAAGAATTTAAAATAGTATGTGGTGATGATATCCCGTTTTCTATAGACGGTAATTCCACTACAAGTTACGTTTTCTATGGGTAACTTGTTGGTAATACAGCAGCAATTATTATCTGTCTGTATGATATATTAAATGGTGTCGGATTTTCCGACATAATTCCCCAGGGGCTGCTCACGGGTCGAAGTCCTAATTAGAACAGACGAACACCGATACTCCTCCTTCGAATTATTAGATTAATTTGATGTTAGTAAATAGTAATCACACATTTGTGTGTCTGTTTGTACAGGACGGATGTCCCGTACTAGAGTTGCAGGGGTTAGAAGTCTAATGCGATTTCATTTCCCTGTTAACTCTTGAAAGGCTAATGTTCAAGCCTTATTACATATTATTTAACCCAGAAGACTGAATGTGATCAAGTACTACAGTCAAGTATGATTCAGGGACTACAGTGAGATCAGTGACATTAGATATAACTTGAAGTTTGTTCAGGTAACTAGTCACTGATATATAAACACTGAGGCCCATGGAATACATCTTGATTAAATAATAAATGTATCAAATCAGTCATCAGATTTATTAGGGTTTAATTTAGTTAATTGATTCAGAAGATTGAATAGCTCATCATTAAAGTAAAGAATGGTTCTGAGACTGCAGTGGGTTCAGTGACATTGGTCGCAGTGACTTGTAGCTATTGTAGGCTACTGTTCACTGATTTGCCACTGAGGCCTCATGAACTCATCTTCAGCTCTAAATGATGATACTAACATCAACCTCTGTTGGTATAGTCAGCTGTAATCTCCTTAGTATAATGCTACTGGAGAAATATAATCAGCTGACAAATTTAGATTTCTTCTGGTATTGTTTATCTGCAGGCATAGGTCTCCTCAGGCTTGATACTGGGCCTGAGAGTAATTTACCTCCTGCAGAGTTTAACATGGTTATGCCCTGATATTTAGTAGGGCTACCGATGAATCTATGGCAATAGTCTGTCTCAACAAGGAGACCGAAGTCGGTGAGGTGATCAGACTTAATATTATCTGCCAATTTTATTCCTCTATTTCTCAGGAATTTGGCTGTTGCTCTCAGACCTTGAACTTGTAGGTCTACTGGTATTTTGTCCACCACAATGGCTTGTACTCGACAGACGTACCTGCCTAAGCGTACTGATGGTTGTACCACCTGGTAGACTTGAGGTCCTGCATCTGTTATAAACCCTGAGATGTTGAATGTCATCTGGGCTACAGGCCTTAATTGTAGTTCATCTGCCAGCTTTTTAGTGATATATGTTCTCTGGGATCCTTGGTCAAACAACCCACGGGTATGGACCTTGGCCCTCTTATTCAGGATGGTAATTTGGGCAGTAGGCAAAGTCGTATTACCTTTAGACTTTGCCGATTGGACACTCTTTGTTTGTTGCACCTTGCAGTACTGTACTGTGGTGGGAATGCTATCTTCCACCTTGGGTCTTGAATACGTTAATTTCGTATATTTGCACAGTGCTGCATGGTGTCTACCTCTTCTACACCTGTTACAGGTGTTGAATTGGGTATCACAATAGTCTATGTTGTGTGACTTGAAACACCTGGAACATCTCCCTAATTCCTGGAGTCGCTCCATACGAGTGTCTCTGTCTGGATAATTAGCACAACGGTATGTTGAATGTTTCTTTTTGCAGAACATACATGTCCCCCAGCCTACTGCACGTTTGGAAGTTACCGGTTTGGGTGAACTAGTAACAGTAGGCTTGGAGGTTGCTGCTGCATTGTCAGATTTTCTGCAACTTGATGTTAGAGTAATTGACTGATGTTTATTTGGGGAAGTTGTTTTACCCTTTAATTGACTATTTTCTATTACTGAAGGCTTGCAAGAGGCTTTAACTTCCTCATTTGCACGTCGTTTGTTTATAATGGAATGTAAACCTTCAGTGATGTCCTGTACTGTCAGGATGGTGTTATGTTGATGTGCATATAATTCATCTAGTATATCGCTGGACAATTTTCGTTGAAGGACTACTTTGGTCATCCATTCACTAGTAGTTATATCAACCTTAAGACTGAATGTTCTTAGTAGTGACTCAAACTCCATGCTGAAGGATTGTAATGAGTCAGCAGTCTGATCAGGTTGAGGTAAATCCAGCAATTGTAGTACTAGATGTATGACAGTTTTCTCATTGCCAGCATTATCCATTCTAGCTAGTTGGTGAAGCCTTGTGGGGCTTGTACTTGGGCTGCTCATAATACTGAACAAGCACTGATGGTAGCCTAGGGTCAAATTCTGCACTCACTAGGCAATAATCCTACCTCTACTAGAGGTTAGCACTTAAAATTAATACACATTATATATATACACAATCATACACACTAATGATTTGAGTGATAAACCAGTGTCACTGGAAGTACCTTTAGGTTAGCTCTTCTATATCACCCTAGGATGGTAGAGACACTAATTAATCACTCAAAGGTGTAATGATCATAAGTAAATTATTATATATACAACTCAACTCGAGTTGATAAAAATTACACCCAAAATAGGGTCTGGACCATTCATTAATGGTGTTAGGTTATTGAATATAGTACAACTGACTATGGTAATAATGGGACTAAGATGAACAATAATAGTTCAACTAGTCAATGGTAATTTACTACCCTGTTGTGGGTTGGCAATTAGTAAATATTATATTGAGAACACTAGTGCAGTATATATTAAATGATTCTCTGTTTTGGAGAAATAATATACACAATTATTGATAATAGCCTCTTAATTAGCCTCTATGAAACTTCTAATATTATCAAGAAGTATTAAATATTATTAGTGACCTCGCGAAATAAACTCCACAAAATTCGTAGATAATCTCTCGCGAAATGTAACACCACGAAATCCGTGAACAATATCGCGACACAGTCACTAATTTGGCTGGCTTCTATATTAGCGCTGTCATTTCACAGAATAACACGCCACCAAATCTGTGGGTGTGCATGAAACCGCTGACGAAGCTGAACTCAGTTGAGGGGGGGCTCCTGAGCTCCCACGAGGCAACCGCTGTCTTTGACTGGCGTTGTTTAAATCACACTGCACTAGTTTATTTAATGAATCCACTGGTTAACTGGTTCATCCGGTACTAAGATGACCAAATGTGGGTTCAAAGGATCAAATAATCCGTCATCCGGTTCGAAGATGACCAAATAATGTGGGAACCAACCTGTGAGATTTATTTATTTAATTTATATGAATTTATATTTACGTTAATTTATATACTTCGATAGCAATTTGTATAATGATAAGTGGACTGTATTTCTGCAATAATCTCATAATCTCACAAATCGATCCTCTACACATTAGGAGGGGTTTATATTAATTTATATATATGCAGCCAATCAAACTACAGTAATAGACTACATACATTGAAGAGGTTCCTTATCTTATAGTACAGCAGGTTAGTCCACCAGGTATAACTAGGGTGTAGACACCAAATTATCCTCTTTGAGGTAGCTTCCATCACCCAGTAACTGGTGCACAAAGTCTTGCTTCCTCGTCTTGACCTGTCAAAAGGGCGCTAACTGTGAAGCCAGAAACCTATATATGACAGGTATATCAGAGAAACACTGTACATGGAACAATAGAGACCTGGCTTAATTACCTTTAGTTTGAGGCTATCTCGTGCTCTAACCGGCTAACCCTACCCAATGACATTAATGGCCACTAATGATAGATAATGGGTTTCGGAAAGAACACTTAACTTGATTTGATGACAGCGTGTTGATAATGGTACACCTTTGGTTTCCATAACACTACGTCCAAGTAAAATTAACAGGAGCCGAATTTGCTCCCGAGAGCCTCTGGTCTAGTATAAACAATGGCAATGTCTAACACTCCATACTATTGACGCTACTGGCCGACATTGTCCAGATATGATAGGAGCCGAATTTGCTCCACGCGTCTCGGAGGTGACACAACAATGGCTCCCTCCTTCCTCACTCTGACGCCTGGCTTACATTGTCCAGATGTCAAAAGTGATAGAAGGGTCACATTTACTCTACTTTAATATTGATAATTAAGTTAATTTATATGAGATGTTTTTATAAAGGTAAAGTCCAAAGACTAATGTATTTAAGAATAATTCCCACCATAATAGGTGAAGAATTTAAAATAGTATGTGGTGATGATATCCCGTTTTCTATAGACGATAATTCCACTACAAGTTACGTTTTCTATGGGTAACTTGTTGGTAATACAGCAGCAATTATTATCTGTCTGTATGATATATTAAATGGTGTCAGATTTTCCGACAGTCCTCCCCCCCCCCCTGAAAAAAAAATAAGATGTGTATTGGAATCACTCCACTTTAAATCGAAGTTTTACAGACCACTTATCTAAATTCATTATGAATTATTTATGAAATTTATTATTATAAAATCCCTAGGTCATAGGTTTCTGAGCAACAAACTTTTTTATGGTCCGTATAAGAATCTATGAATGATAATATATACTGGAGTAGATTTCCCCCACAAGTAACTCCCCTCAACAACTATCTTCCCTCAACAAGTAACTCCTCTCAACAACAAGTAACTCCCCTCAACAACTATCTTCCCTCAACAAGTAACTCCCCTCAACAACAAGTAACTCCCCTCAACAAGTAACTCCACAACACACAGCCTCCCTCAACTACTCACCACAACACACAGCCTCCCTCAACTACTCACCACAACAAACAGCCTCCCTCAACTACTCACCACAACAAACAGCCTCCCTCAACTACTCACCTCAACACACAGCCTCCCTCAACTACTCACCACAACACACAGCCTCCCTCAACTACTCACCTCAACACACAGCCTCCCTCAACTACTCACCTCAACAATCAGCCTCCCTCAACTACTCACCTCAACAAGTAACTCACGTAAAGGCTCATCTCCCCATAACAAACAACTCACCTGAACAAGTAACTCACGTAAAGGCTCATCTCCCCATAACAAACAACTCACCTGAACAAGTAACTCACGTAAAGGCTCATCTCCCCATAACAAACAACTCACCTCAACAAGTAACTCACGTAAAGGCTCATCTCCCCATAACAAACAACTCACCTGAACAAGTAACTCACGTAAAGGCTCATCTCCCCATAACAAACAACTCACCTGAACAAGGGCACAACCTTCTCCCTTCATGTCAAACAAAACATTGCTGGGAATGGTGGGAAGTTGAACCATTTGCTGAAGAAGTTTGTTGTAGCGATCAATGTGGAAGTAGTGTAGGAGTTGATGTGCTCTGACTGAGACCTCCAGGTCTTCGGTGCCCTGGTTATGGTGACTCTCAAAGCTGGCCAGAGCTTGCAGAGCCACCACAGTGTCCTGCCAATATTAATATTATTTATTATTATGGAAGATTTAAATGTATTTTGTCAGAAAATGTTCAACTGCCACTTAACTTAATTAAGGAATGGTAGTGATGCCAACGCAGGAGCTTCAGCGCCAAGGCTGACTGAAGTTGTCAACAACAGGACATGACAAGAATATGGATCTTTGAGCACCACAAACAAATGGACAAAATTGAAGGAACTCCTGTATTGTTTAAAAAATTGTAATGTAGATCATGAGGTTATCTTGAGATAATTTTTGGGCTAAGCGTGCCCGTGGCTCGGTCCTCGATCAGCGCCTCCTTTTTGTTACACTCCCCCCAGGAAGCAGCCCGTAGCAGCTGTCTAACTCCCAAGTACCTATATACTGCTAGGTGAACAAGCTCATCAGGATGAAAGAAACTCTGCCCATTTGTTTCCGCCTCCACCGGGGATCGAACCCAGAACCTTAGAACATTTAATCCCGAGCGCTGTCCACTCAGCTTTCAGGCCCTCTTCGATATGCAGTAGATCAACAGACTTAGAAAATATTTACTGACAAATTCTTAGTTGTTAGAAAATGTTTTTCCTTTTAACTAATTTTTGCTGTAAAATGACATCTGCTTCGTTCCATGTAATGATTTTGTTTAATTCTTGCTGTGATGATTATATTTTGTCTAATATTCCGAAAATTGCAATACTATTGTTGCATTACATAAATTTGTCATAATATGGTTTACATAAATGAATGAGCCTTAGTATTATTTTCTTCTCAGAGCTGAGGGCAGAAAATTTACCTGTGTTGAGACAAAACCTCCTTGACCATTTCTCTTGGAGGAGATCCACTTGACAACTTTTGTGGCCTGGAGATAGAAGCGTGTACTATCCTGAGTCATCATGGCCAGGACGGCATAACCGGCTGTTTCCACCTCCACGCCCTTGCTCTTACCTGGAATGAAGTATATTATAGACAACGTGTATGTAATTGACAAGATATTTAACCTTAACGTTTAGACTACAGAATACGTAATAATACTCATTGTTACGTGGCTGTCAGCACATAGCAGTCACGTTATGAGTTGTTCAATATAATAACTCTAAAGTTCAATCACACACACACACACAGAAAGAGATACTAGAGGCGCAGGGAGAGATACCAGAGGGCCAAAAATGAGTACCTCCGAGTGAGGAGGGAAGCAGAGAGACAGTTTGAAAATGACATAGCGAGTAAAGCCAAGACCCAACCGCAGCTGCTCCACAGACACATCAGGAGGAAAACAGCAGTGAAGGAACAAGTGATGAAACTGCGAAAAGGGGAGAGCAGCTCTGGCTCTTTGGTCCCGCCTCTCAACTGTCAATCAACAGGTGTACAGGTTCCTGAGCCTATTGGGCTCTATCATATCTACACTTGAAACTGTGTATGGAGTCAGCCTCCACCACATAACTTCCTAATGCATTCCATTTGTCAACCACTCTGACACTAAAAAAGTTCTTTCTAATATCTCTGTGGCTCATTTGGGCACTCAGTTTCCACCTGTGTCCCCTAGTGCGTGTGCCCCTTTTGTTAAACAGCCTGTCTTTATCAACCCTGTCAATTCCCTTGAGGATCTTGAATGTGGTGATCATGTCCCCCCTAACTCTTCTGTCTTCCAACGAAGTGAGGTTTAATTCCCGTAGTCTCTCCTCGTAGCTCATACCTCTCAGCTCGGGTACTAGTCTGGTGGCAAACCTTTGAACCTTTTCCAGTTTAGTCTTATGCTTGACTAGATATGGACTCCATGCTGGTGCCGCATACTCCAGGATTGGTCTGACATATGTGGTATATAATGTTCTGAAAGATTCCTTACACAAGTTTCTAAAGGCCGTTCTTATGTTAGCCAACCTGGCATATGCTGCTGATGTTATCCTCTTGATATGAGCTTCAGGGGACAGGTCTGGCGTGATATCAACCCCCAGGTCTTTCTCTCTCTCTGACTCTTGAAGTATTTCATCTCCCAAGTGATACCTTGTATCTGGTCTCCTGATTCCTACCTTTATCTTCATTACATTACATTTGCTTGGATTAAACTCTAACAGCCATTTGTTCGACCATTCCTGCAGCTTGTCCAGGTCTTCTTGAAGCCTCAAGCTGTCCTCCTCTGTCTTAATCCTTCTCATAATTTTGGCGTCGTCAGCAAACAAGAACTCAAGAAGAGATTCCAGGAGGTCTTCACAATAGAACAAGGAGAAGCCCCTGCACTAAATGAGGAGGAGGCAAACAAAGCGACCTTGGTGGAAATTGACCTCACCAGTGATGAGGTCAAAAGGTGTCTGCTGGAGCTGGATGTGACAAAGGCTATTGGGCCTGACAGAATCTCACCATGGATACTAAAGGAAGGTGCAGAAGCACTAAGTGTGCCACTCGCTATGGTGTATAACAGGTCACTGGAAACAGGAGACTTACCAGAAAGTTGGAAGACAGCTAACGTAGTCCCAATATACAAAAAGGGTGACAGGCAAGAGGCACTGAACTACAGGCCAGTTTCCCTAACTTGTATACCATGCAAGGTGATGAAGAAGATCGTGAGGAAAAGGCTCGTAGAGCACCTGGAGGGAAATAACTTTGTAACGCACCACCAACATGGATTCAAGGATGGTAAATCGTGCCTCACAGGTTTAATTGAATTCTATGACCAGGCAACAAAAATTAGGCAGGAAAGAGAAGGGTGGGCCGACTGCATTTTCCTGGACTGCCAGAAAGCCTTTGATACAGTATCCCATAAAAAGCTGTTAAAAAGTTGGAGCAACAGGCAGGAGTAAAAGGGAAGGTGCTCTAGTGTATAAGGGAATACTTAAGCAACAGGAAACAGCGAGTAACGGTGAGGGGGGAGACATCAGAGTGGCGAGATGTCACCAGCGGAGTCCCACAGGGCTCAGTACTTGGATCCATCCTGTTTCTAATATATATAAACGATCTTCCAGAGGGTATAGACTCGTTCCTCTCAATGTTTGCTGATGATGCAACAATTATGAGAAGAATCAAGACGGATGAAGATGGACAGAGACTACAGGATGACCTGGAGAAACTGGAGGAATCGTCTAGAAAATGGCTGCTAAAGTTCAATTCAGAAGAGTGTAAGGTAATGAAATTAGGCGAAGGGAGCAGGAGGCTGAACACAAGGTATCATCTGCGAGGTGAAATCCTGCAAGAGTCAAATAGAGAGAAAGATCTGGGGGTTGATATCACACCGAACCGGTCCCCAGAGGCCCACATCAAAAGAATATCATCAGCGGCATATGCTAGACTGGCCAACATAAGAACTGCCTTTAGAAACTTGTGTAAAGAATCGTTCAGGACCCTGTAAACTACTTATGTAAGACCAATCATGGAGTATGCAGCTCCAGCCTGGAGTCCATACCTAGTTAAACACAAGACAAATTTAGAGAAGATTCAGCGGTATGCCACCAGGCTCGTCCTGGAACTGAGAGGAATGAGCTACGAGGAAAGGCTAAAGGAGCTGAACCTCACATCCCTGGAAAACAGAAGAGTAAGGGGAGACATGAT
>NC_091211.1:5961601-5981601 GCF_040958095.1 Procambarus clarkii
CAGAGGGGAGTGGGGAACCCTCCTCAAACAGTGCAATAGCCACAGGGAGTGCGGCACCACCCCCTCATTCTACCCAACAGACACCCAACTTGCCCCATCCCCTGTCTGCACCCCACTAAGTACCCACCTAAGGCACCCTCCCCCACCCACCCCCCTCCTCCCACTCCCCCCAGGAACTCCCTTCTCCCCCATCCCCCAAGCCCTCCCTTCTCCCACATGCCCTCCCGTCTCTCACGCCTGCAAGCCCTCTGTTCTCCCCCACCCCCATGAGCCCCCCACTCACCCCCACCCCAACTAAGCCTTCCCCTCTCCACCACTCTCACCCCTCTCAACCCTCTCCCTATGCCCCTGTTACCTAGCAGTAAAATAGGTACCTGGGTGTTAGTCAGCTGTCACGGGCTGCTTCCTGGGGGTGGAGGCCTGGTCGAGGACCGGGCCGCGGGGACACTAAAGCCCCGAAATCATCTCAAGATAACCTCAAGAAAATCATCTCAAGATAACCTCCCACTCTCACCCCCAACCCTTCCCCTCTCACCCACCCCCCCAACCCTTCCTATCTCACCTACCCCCTCTACCCTCCTCATTCCCACCACCCACCCAAGCCCTTCCTCCTCCAACAGTCTCCTCGTACCAGATCCTCCCAGCTCCCGCTCACCCCAGACCCCACAGGTCCCCCCCAGAGGAGAAGCAGAAGAGAGTCAGTTTCAGGGTAATGTACTCAAACAATTTGGGATCACAAGCAAGGCAAGTGAACTAAGGGAAAGAGCACAAGAAGTGAACCCATATGTAATCAGACTCAATGAAACAAAACTCTCTGGATTCATAACAAATGCCGTGTTTCCCCAGGAGTACACAGTAATAATGAAAGAGAGGGAAGGTAGGGGAGGAGGCGGAGTGGCCCTACTCATGAGAAATGAATGGTGTTTTAAGGAGATGGCTATCCCGGGCTGTGAGGGTTTCAGAGACTACATAGCAGGCACCATGACAATTGGAGGACCAAGAATAGTAGTAACAGTAATATATAACCCTCCACCAAATGACAGAAGACCCAGTCAAGAGTACAAAAACAACAACATGGCAGTTAACACTATAATTGAGAGGGCAGCCTCTGCTGCCTGTAGAAATAGATCCCACCTGCTCATCATGGGCGACTTCAATCACGGAAGGATTGACTGGGAGAACAAGGAACCGCATAGAGGCGAGAATATGTGGAGAGCCAAACTACTGGAGGTGGTGACTAGAAACTTTTTAACCCAGCATGTCAGAGAACCCAAAAGGATGAGAAGAAATGACGAACCAGCGAGACTCGACCTGGTCTTCACCCTGAACGATTCAGACATAAGAGAAATCGGTTTTGAGGCCCCAGTAGGAATGAGCGACCACAGTGTATTGGTGTTTGAGTACCTGATTGAAGAAGGGTTATAGAACTCGAGGAGGGATACCGAAACCAAAAGGTTAGCATACCGAAAGGGAAACTATGAAGAGATAAGAAAATTCCTAACAGATATAGCATGGGAAACAGAGCTCAGGGAAAAGACGGCGCAAGATATGATGGATTACATCACGCAAAAGTGCAAGGACTCCGCAAACAAGTTTGTCCAAACCCAAAAGGAAAACAGTGAAATGAAGATGAGAAACCCATGGTTTAATCAGAGATGTAGGCTAGCTAAGTAGCAAAGTAAAAGGGCATGGAGAAACTATAGGAATAACAGGACACTGGAGAGCAGAGAAAGATACTAGAATGCCAGGAATGAATATGTCATGATGAGAAGAGAGGCAGAAAGACAATACGAAAATGACATTGCAAGCAAGGCAAAGACTCAGCCTAAATTGCATCATCGCCACATCAGGAGAAAAACAACAGTAAAGGAACAGGTTATGAAATTAAGGATAGGGGCAGAAGGATTCACTACAAACGACAAGGAAGTGTGTGAGGAACTGAATAAGAAATTCCAGGAGGTCTTCACCTTAGAGCAAGGAGAAATTCCAGAGATAAGAGAGGGAATAGCTAACCAGGAACCACTGGAAAAGTTTGAGATTACCAGCGGGGAAGTAAGGAAGTGTTTACTAGAGTTGGATGTGACAAAGGCTATAGGCCCAGATGGAATTTCCCCTTGAATACTAAAGGAAGGAGCAGAAGAACTGTGCCTACCACTCTCCATAGTGTATAACAAATCACTGGCAACAGGGGAACTGCCAGAAATTTGGAACCCTTTTGATACATGTAATGGGTGATGGTTGGAAGTAAATATGAAATTTAAAATAGTATAGAGACAATGGTATTTTACATTAGGTTTCAGGGCCACTGTTGTAACGCAAAACACACGACTCATAGACCGACTGTTTAATCCCCTTGAATGTACCTATGCAGGAACGCCGTGCGGCTAGCTGGTGACGTCATTAACCATTAGCGATGCCTGTGCATGGGTCAGAAGGGTAACGAAAAATGCACGACTCAAATCGGGACCGTTTAAATCCACGGGGAAAAATCGCAACTCAAATCGTCACAGTTAACATCCACGGAAAAAAACAAAAATCGCGACCGTCGAGAAAAAAGCTTTGACAAGTTCAATGGGCTAACAAAAAAGGCACGACTCATATCGCGACCGTCACCATTTGTATCTAAAAAGGCACGACACAAGTCATGACCGCTGAGAAAAGCAAAACGGTCATGACTTGTGTCTTCCCCCACTAACCTAACCTAACGTAGTCTCGATATACAAGAAAAGAGATAGGCAGGAGGCACTGAACTACAGGCCAGTGTCCCTAACCTGCATACCATGCAAGCTGATGGAGAAGATTGTGCGAAGAAAGCTAGTGGAACATCTGGAGCGAAAGAACTTTGTAACACAGCATCAACATGGGTTCAGGGATGGCAGGTCCTGCCTCACAGGGTTACTTAAATTCTAAGACCAGGCAACAAAAATAAGGCAAGAAAGAGAAGGGTGGGCAGATTGCATATTTTTGGATTGTCAGAAAGCCTTTGATACAGTGCCACACAAGAGGCTAGTGAAAAAGCTGGAGATGCAGGCTGGAGTGAAAGGGAAGGTACTCCATTGGATAAAAGAGTACCTAAGCAACAGGAGACAACGAATCAGTGTGAGGGGTGAGGTCTCAGATTGGCGAGACGTTACGAGTGGAGTCCCGCAGGGGTCAGTCCTTGGACCTATACTGTTTCTGATATATCTAAATGATCTCCCAGAGGGTATAGAATCGTTTCTCTCAATGTTTGCCGATGATGCAAAAATTATTAGGAGGATTGAAACAGAGGATGATAGTAGGAGGCTACAAGATGACCTAGGCAGACTGAGTGAATGGTCCAACAAATGGCTGTTGAAGTTCAACCCGAGTAAATGCAAAGTAATGAAACTAGGCAGTGGAAACAGGAGGCCAGACACAGGATACAGAATAGGAGATGAAGTACTTAATGAAACGGACAGAGAGAAAGATCTAGGAGTTGATATCACACTAAACCTGTTTCCTGAAGCCCTCATAAAAAGAATAACGTCTGCGGCATATGCGAGGCTGGCTAACATCAGAACAGCGTTCAGGAACCTGTGTAAGGAATCATTTAGAATTCATTCAGAATTCAAGCACAAGACGAAGCTGGAAAAAGTCCAAAGGTATGCCACTAGACTAGTCTCAGAACTAAAAGGCATGAGTTACGAGGAAAGGCTGCGGGAAATGCACCTTACGACACTGGAAGACAGAAGAGTAAGGGGAGACATGATCACACCCTACAAAATCCTCAGAGGAATCGACCGGGTAAACAGAGATAAACTATTCAACATTGGTGGGATGCGAACAAGGGGACACAGGTGGAAACTGAGTACCCACATGAGCTACAGAGACGTTAGAAGGAACTTTTCCTGTGTCAGAGAATTTAACGGATGGAATGCATTAGGTAGTGATGTGGTGGAGGCTGACTCCATACACAGTTTCAAATGTTGATATGATAGAGTCTAGTAGGTTCAGGAATCTGTACACCAGTTGATTTACAGTTGAGAGGCGGGCCCAAAGAGCCAAACCTCAACCCCCGCAAGCACAAATAGGTGAGTACACACACACTCACTCACACACACACACACACACACACACACAAACACACACACACACACACACACACACACCAGGCTACGAGGGGGGCCTCGAAGCCTGGTGGATAGCGTGCAGGATTCGTAATTCTGTGGCGCGGGTTCGATTCCCGCACGAGGCAGAAACAAATGGGCAAAGTTTCTTTCACCCTAAGTGCCCCTGTTACCTAGCAGTAAATAGGTACCTGGGAGTTAGTCAGCTGTCACGGGCTGCTTCCTGGGGTGTGGGAAAAAAAAAAGTAGTTAGTAAACAGTTGATTGACAGTTGAGAGGCGGGCCGAAAGAGCAAAGCTCAACCCCCGCAAAACACAACTAGTAAACACACACACACACACACACACACACACACACACACACACACACACACACACACACACACACACACACACACACACACACACACACACACACACACACAAACACACACACACACACACACACACAAAAGTACAGTGCTATCACTAGATCTTGGTGTAAAACACTGGAAGAAAATAAGAAGGTTGATGAAATTGAAAAACCTGACTTTAGGAGAGGACATTATGGCAACCTTAGACATTTTTTTAGTGAGTATAATTGGACAGACTTGTTGCTAGGCAAGGAAGTGAATGAGATGTATGTCAAGTTTTGTGAAATATATGATAGAGGCACAAAAAAAATTGTACCAAAACAGAGATGCAGTACTAAGGAAACAGGATTGGTTCAACTGAAATTGCGAGTGGGCCAGAGACCAAAAGACACAAAAATGGAATCAATACAGAAA
Organism: Procambarus clarkii; assembly: GCF_040958095.1. Lineage (NCBI taxonomy): Eukaryota > Metazoa > Arthropoda > Malacostraca > Decapoda > Cambaridae > Procambarus > Procambarus clarkii. The sequence goes on from NC_091211.1 coordinate 5,966,456, forward strand.
GAGGCCAAACCCCCAAACATACCAGCGATACAAAGATGCGAGAAACAACTACACGGCAGTGATGAGAGAGGCAGAAAGAAATTTTGAAAAAGGGATTGCAGACAAATGTAAAACAGAACCAGGTCTATTCTATAAATTCATAAACAACAAATTGCAGGTAAAGGATGATATTCAGAGGTTGAACATGGGAAATAGATTCACGGAAAATAAAAAGGAAATGTGTGAAACATTACACGATAAGTTCTAAAGTGTGTTTGTACAAAATGAAAACTTCAGGGAACCAGATACAATAAGAATTCCAGAGAACAACATAGAGCACATAGAGGTGTCTAGAGACGAAGTGGAAAAAATGTTCAAGAAGCTAAATAAGAACAAAGCAGTTGGTCCAGATGGAGTTTCACCATGGGTTCTGAGAGAATGTGCAACTGAGCTCAGCTTTCCACTTCAACTGATTTTTCAGGCATCCCTGTTTACAGGAGTTGTAGCTGATGTGTGGAAAAAGGCTAACATAGTTCCAATCTACAAAAGTGGAAGCAGGGAAGACCCCCTTAATTATAGACCTATATCATTGACAAGTGCAAAAGTCAAAATATTGGAAAAAAAATAAAACTAAATGGGTAGAACACCTGGAGAGAAATGATATAATATCAGACAGACAGTATGGTTTTCGATCTGGAAGATCCTGTGTATCGAATTTACTCAGTTTCTATGATCGAGCAACAGAGATATTACAGGAAAGAGATGGTTGGGTTGACTGCATCTATCTGGACCTCAAAAAGGCTTTCGACAAAGTTCCACATAAGAGGTTGTTCTGGAAACTGGAAAATATTGGACTGGTGACAGGTAAGCTTCTAACATGGATGACAAATTTTCTGACTGATAGAAAAATGAGGGCAGTGATCAGAGGCAATGTATCAGACTGGAGAAATGCCACAAGTGAAGTACCACAGGGTTCAGTTCTTGCACCAGTGATGTTTATTGTCTACATAAATGATCTACAAGTTGGTATACAGAATTATATGAACATGTTTGCTGCTGATGCTAAGATAATAGGAAGGATAACAAACTTAGATGATTGCCATGCCCTTCAAGATGACCTGGACAAAATAAGTATATGGAGCACCACTTGGCAAATGGAATTTAATGTTAAAAAATGCCATGTTATGGAATGTGGAATAGGAGAACATAGACCCCACACAACCTATATATTATGTGAGAAATCTTTAAAGAATTCTGATAAAGAAAGAGATTTAGGGGTGGTTCTGAATAGAAAACTATCACCTGAGGACCACATAAAGAATATTGTGTGAGGAGCCTATGCCACGCTTTCTAACTTCAGAATTTCGTTTAAATACATGGATGGCGATATACTAAAGAAACTGTTCACGACTTTTGTTAGTCCAAAGCTAAAATAAGCAGTGGTTGTGTGGTGCCCATATCTTAAGAAGCACATCAACAAACTGGAAAAGGTGCAAAGACATGCTACTAAGTGGCTCCCAGTACTGAAGGGCGAGAGGTTAGAGGCATTAAATATGCCAAAACTAGAAGACAGAAGAAAAAGAGATGATATGATCACTACATACAAAATAATAACAGGAATTGATAAAATCGATAGGGAAGATTTCCTGAGACCTGGAACTTTAAGAACAAGAGGTCATAGATATAAACTAGCTAAACACAGATGCCGAAGAAATATAAGAAAATTCTCTTTCGCAAACAGAGTGGTAGATGGTTGGAACAAGTTAGATGAGAAGGTGGTGGAGGCCAAGACCGTCAGTAGTTTCAAAGCGTTATATGACAAAGAGTGCTGGGAAGACGGGACACCACGAGCATAGCTCTCAACCTGTAACTACACTTAGGTAATTACACACACAAAAAATAAAAAAATTATAGTGCTATCACAAGAACTTTGTGTAAAACAGTAAACAACAGTGAACTCGTGGCCCTCCAACAGTGAACGTTGGAGGGCCACGAGGCTTTTTGTTTACATATTGGTGCCTAGGGATCTATAGTGAACAGTGGTATAGAAAAATTAGTGAACAGCAACACAAGTTACAACGATACAGTGAGTGACTCCAGAGTTTTGTGTGGTAGATAGAGAAGAACCGCCATCATCAACCTACTGGAACTTAGTGAATCACCACGTGGGAGGCGACGACGGCACCTCGTCATCCAGATATCGTCATTATTCATCTAATTGTGTGAGCGGGAGGCTGACTGATAGGTACCCCTCTCTGGTCAATTATTCAGGTGTACAGAGTGAGGTAAAATATTATCAGAGTCTTGTTCAGTATATCATATATATTTAAAATTTCAAAGCAGCTCATCCGGGCAGAGGGTGACACTTACAGGGCTTTCGTGACACACGCACGCACGCACACGAGCGCACACACACGCACGCACGCACGAGCATTCACACGCACACAAGCATGCACACACACACAGTGGGGAAGTAAGGAAGTGTTTACTAGAGTTGGACGTGACGAAGGCTATAGGCCCAGATGGAATCTCCCCTTGGGTTCTAAAGGAAGGAGCAAGAGAACTGTGCCTACCACTCTCCATTGTGTATAACAAATCACTGGCAACAGGGGAACTGCCAGATATTTGGAAAGCAGCTAACGTAGTCCCGATATACAAAAAAGGGGATAGACAGGAGGCACTGAACTACAGGCCAGTGTCCCTAACCTGCATACCATGCAAGCTGATGGAGAAGATTGTGCGAAAAAAACTAGTGGAGCATCTGGAGCGAAGGAACTTTGTAACACAGCATCAACATGGGTTCAGGGATGGCAGGTCCTGCCTCACAGGGTTACTTGAATTCTACGACAAGGCAACAAAAATAAGGCAAGAAAGAGAAGGGTGGGCAGACTGCATATTTTTGGATTGTCAGAAAGCCTTTGATACAGTGCCACACAAGAGGCTAGTGCGAAAGTTGGAGATGCAGGCTGGAGTGAGAGGGAAGGTACTCCGGTGGATAGAGGAGTACCTAAGCAACAGGAGACAACGAGTCTGTGTGAGGGGTGAGGTCTCAGATTGGCGAGACGTCACAAGTGGAGTCCCGCAGGGGTCAGTCCTTGGACCTATACTGTTTCTGGTATATGTAAATGATCTCCCAGAGGGTATAGATTCGTTCCTCTCAATGTTTGCCGACGATGCAAAAATTATGAGGAGGATTGAAACAGAGGATGATAGTAGGAGGCTACAAGATGACCTGGATAGACTGAGTGAATGGTCCAACAAATGGCTGTTGAAGTTCAACCCGAGTAAATGCAAAGTAATGAAACTAGGCAGTGGAAACAGGAGGCCAGGCACAGGATACAGAATAGGAGATGAAGTACTTAATGAAACAGACAGAGAGAAAGATCTAGGAGTTGATATCACACCAAACCTGTCTCCTGAAGCCCACATAAAGAGAATAACGTCTGCGGCATATGCGAGGCTGGCTAACATCAGGACGGTGTTCAGGAACCTGTGTAAGGAATCATTCAGAATCTTGTACACCACATATGTAAGACCAATCCTGGAGTATGCGGCCCCAGCATGGAGCCCGTACCTTGTCAAGCACAAGACGAAGCTGGAAAAAGTCCAAAGGTATGCTACTAGACTAGTCCCAGAACTAAGAGGCATGAGTTATGAGGAAAGGCTGCGGGAAATGCACCTTACGACACTGGAAGACAGAGGAGTAAGGGGGGACATGATCACAACCTACAAAATCCTCAGGGGAATCGACCGGGTAAACAAGGATGAACTATTCAACACTGATGGGACGCGAACAAGGGGACACAGGTGGAAGCTGAGTACCCAAATGAGCCACAGAGACGTTAGAAAGAACTTTTTCAGTGTCAGAGTAGTTAGTAAATGGAATGCATTAGGAAGTGATGTGGTGGAGGCTGACTCCATACACAGTTTCAAATGTAGATATGATAGAGCCCAATAGGCTCAGGAATCTGTACACCAGTTGATTGACGGTTGAGAGGCGGGACCAAAGAGCCAGAGCTCAACCCCCGCAAGCACAATTAGGTGAGTACACACGCACGCACGCACACTGCGGTTGGGATGGAGAATCCCCAGGGGACAGGCTACCAGCATGACACTGAATTACTGAGGAGACGGTCTATTATAATACATGGATTATTCGAATCTGGGGCACCAACAAGACAAGAGAGAATAGAAACGGAAAAATACGAATTGCACGAGATATTGAGATGTATTGGAGCCGGAATGGCAGAACACGGGGTGGATATTAGCCGCCGGGTTGGACCTTACAATTGTACCAAGAATAGACCTGTTCTGGTGCAATTCTCCAATGAGGAGGCTTTGGAGTACATAATGAGGAACAAGCATTTACTCAGAGGAAGTGAAACCCATTACAATGTGTTTATAGAGAGGTTTATGACGAAAGATGAGCAAATAGCCCACAAGAATAGATGGCAACAACGACACCGAACTAGCCTCTCAGGTAGTCTCTCCTCCCAGGTCACATCCCAGGTCACCTCCCAGGCCACCTCCCAGGTCACCTCCCAGGTCGCATCCTCCCCAACTCAGCCCTCCTATACCTCCCCCCTGCCTCAGCCCCCCCAAACCCCCCTGTCCCTTCCACATTTGCACCTCCCCAATGATTCCCCTGCCCCTGTTACATCACACCTGTCAACGACCCCAGTGGGTCAAGCCATGCCCTCCCCAAACCCACCTTCCCATCTCCCCTCCCCAACTACCCCTTCCTACTCCCCTGCCCCTTCTACCCCATTGACTTCAATTCCATCTACTCCATCCCAGCTTCCACTGCACCCCTCTTCCACTCACCCTCAAACCCCACCCAACCCTCACCCCTCCTATGCGCCTCCAGCCCACATTTAACCCCCTCACCTTGTGACCCCCTAACACCTTCCCCCATCTCCCTCTTCCCCTCTTCTACCCCAAAACCCCCACCTACCCCCGATTCCCCCCTAACTAATACACCCTCTCTTCCACTCCCAGCACCCATGCTCCATTCTCATCTCAGCCCTCTGCCCTCAGTATCCCTCTCCCCCCCAACCTCTCAACCTCTATCTGACTCTCAGTCTCACTCTATTTCTCAACCCCCCTATGCTATTCAGACCCCTAACTTTCAGACCCATTATGCCCTTCCTACCCCCCTAAATGCCCAGACCCCATTCGCCTACCAGGCACTCCCAGGCACCCCCCTAGCACCCCCCACTCACCCCCACAGCCCCCACTTGCCCCCCAGACACCCCCCAGTTCCCCCCAGACCCCTGGTGAAAGGGGGAACTCTGACACCCGAGTTTCCAAGAAGAGTCTCAAGGTTTGGTACACCAATGCTGATGGGGTAGCCAATAAAGCAGAAGAGATAAAAGAAAGAGTGAGGCAGACCCAGACATAGTGGCAATAGTGGAAACTAAAATAAATGGCATGATCTCGAATGCAATCTTTCCAGAGGGGTACCAGGTGATAAGAAAAGAAAGGACACAGAGACAGGGAGGAGGAGTGGCACTACTAATAAAGCGAAAATGGAAGTTTGATGAGCTGGAAAATCCGTATACCAATGAAAGCACGAGCTTCATACATGGAACTCTGACAGTGGATGGGAAGAAGATTGTAATCTTGATACTCTACAATCCCCCACCAAACAGTAGAAGGCCCAGGCAGGAGTACGAGGACAGCAACAAGACATGTATAGATGAACTGCAGAGGGCAGCAACTTTAGCGCATAGAATGAGAGCGAAGCTGCTGGTCATGGGGACCTAAATCATGGAGAGATAGATTGGGAAACGAGGAATCCCCATGGCGGGGAGGAGACCTGGGGAGCGAAGCTGGTAGACGTTATTGACAGGAATTTCCTAACACAGCATGTGAAAGAAGATACTAGGGAAAGAGGAGGGGATACGCCCAGCCTATTAGATCTCATTTTCACCCAGAATGTAGAAGACATCGAGCAGTTGGAACACGAAATACCACTAGGAGCCAGTGACCATTGTGTCCTAGTCTTTGACTACATGATGGAGCTTAAAATTGTGACCAAAGGACAAGAGGTCCGGGAAAGGAAACTTGATTACAGAAAAGGGGACTACAGAAGGATAAGGGACTACCTGGAAGAAGTGCAGTGGGAGGAAGAACTTAGAGGAAAAACAGTGCAAGGTATGATGAACCAAGTCATATTGAAATGCAAGGAGGCTGAAGAGAGATTTATTCCAACAATAAAGGAAAAAAGCAGGAGGGAATATAATAACCCATGGTTTAATAGACAGTGTCAGGAAGCAAAGGTGAGAAGCAGGAGGGAGTGGAGGAAGTACAGAAGACAAAGGACAGAGGACAACAGGATTAGATGTAACAGAGCTAGGAATGATTACATTAACATAAGACGAGTGTCGGAAAGAAATTATGAGAATGATATTGCAGTCAAAGCGAAAAAGCAACCTAAATTACTACATAGCCATATAAGAAGGAAGGTGTCGGTAAATGACCAAGTGACAAGACTGAGGAAAACAGAAGGGGCATATACAGAAAGCGACAAGGAAATCTGCGAGGTACTGAATGCAAAAATCCATGGAGTGTTCACAACCGAGCCTGAGCAGCTCCCATTGTTAGAAGAGATTACCCAAGATGAAAGACTATCAGATATAGAGGTGACAGCAGAGGATGTAATGAAACAGTTGACAACACTGGATGCCAGTAAAGCAGTTGGACCAGACAAAATATCACCGTGGATACTTAAAGAGGCAGCGCAGGCTCTCAGCGTGCCTCTGGCAATGATCTTTAATGAGTCACTTATGTCGGGAGAATTCCCAGTTGCTGGAAGGAGGCAAATGTCGTACCGATTTTCAAAAAAGGTGATAGGGAGGAGGCACTTAACTACAGACCCGTATCACTGACAAGCATCCCCTGCAAAATACTTGAAAGAATAATTAGGCTAAGACTTGTTGAGCACCTGGAGAGCATTGGGTTTGTAAACAAGCACCAACATGGGTTCTGGACAGGGAAATCATGCCTAACAAACAAAAAAACATGTATTTTAACAAACAAAAAAAATGTATTTTATATGGACATATAAAATACTCAGGGGAATTGACAAAGTGGAAATAGATGAAATGTTCACACGTAATAATAACAGAACGAGGGGACATGGGTGGAAACTGGAAACTCAGATGAGTCACAGAGATGTTAGGAAGTTTTCTTTTAGCGTGAGAGTAGTGGAAAAATGGAATGCACTTGGGGAACAGGTTGTGGAAGCAAATACTATTCATACTTTTAAAACTAGGTTTGATAGGGAAATGGGACAGGAGTCATTGCTGTAAACAACCGATAGCTGGAAAGGCGGGATCCAAGAGTCAATGCTTGATCCTGCAAGCACAAATAGGTGAATAGGTGAGTACACACACACACAAACGTTCAGTCGGGGGAAAAAGGATTACCAATTTTGTGGAAAGGTGATAAGGCCTCAAACAATCATACTCCACCCCCTCTCTTACCCAATTGATCTGATGTGACCATACCCACCCCCCTCCCACCCTCCCAGTTTCCCACCCATCCCCCCCTACAAACACACACACAAATACACACGCACGCACACGCACTCCCCCACCTCTCGCTCTTTCCATCTCTCTTGATCCCCCACCTCTCTCTTTCTCTCTCTCTCTCTCTCTGTCTCTCTCTCTCTCTCTGTCTCTGTCTCTCTCTCTCTCTCTCTCTCTCTCTCTCTCTCTCTCTCTCTCTCTCTCTCTCTCTCTCTCTCTCTCTCTCTCTCTCTCTCTCTCACCCTGCTTGCCCTCCTCCTACAAATCCTATCACAGCATAACAGGAACAGGGGCAAGCATGATAGCCAGAGGTAACAGGGGAACAGGGAAAAGTCAAGATGAAATGTAGGATATATTCGCCCAGATTTTGGGGATATTAAGAGTGAGATGCAGGGAATGAGGCAGGAAATGAAGAATGAAATAAGCAACCTGAAAAGAGAGCTAACAGCAGCAAAGGAGGAGATTAGAATCCTCAAAGAGAACAGTGTTGATGCTGAGACTCAGATAATCATCCAAGGAGAAGGTGGAAATATTATACTGGAAGAGAATACCAACATAAAAGCAACATTTGCAGAAATGCTAAAACAAAATAACTCTGAAGTAATGTCCACAATGATGGAGTTGGCCATGAAAGCAGCCACCTCACAGGAAGCGGCACGCTCCACTAGCCAGCTGCTGGGGGAAAGAAAAAGATCAGTGGTACCTGTGGGTATTAAAAAGCAGGAAGCCTACAATAGTACAGAGTGGAACGATTAGGACATTGCAGCAGTGAATAAAATGCTGAAGGCACCTGAGATGGAAGGGGCTAAGCATAGAATTGAGAAGGTTTTCAGGCTAGGCTGGTACAACAAAGACCGAGACCGTGTGCTAAAGATAATGTTTGCAAAGGAGAACACAAAGGAGATGATTCTAACAAGGAAGAGCCAACTGCAATATCTGGGAGAATTAAAAAAAGTATTCCTCCAGAGGGACGTGACGAGGGAAGAGAGAGCCATGGCGACAGAAGCAAGGAAGAAGCGCAGGGCAAGAGGGGAAAACCAGGAAATCACATCTCCCTACACAACATAACCAGAGGTGAGGGGGGTGGGGGGGAACAACAACCAGCCACCAAGTAACACCAGAGGGGAGGGCAACCCCACCACCCTCCTCTGCATAGAACGCCCCCCTACCCCAAACCCTCCCTGCCCTGACTCAAATGCTCAGCCAAATCTCCTTTCCCCCATACCCCCATTCCCACCCTTCTACCCCTCCTCACCTCTTGCCATGTCCCCCTCCCACCCTTTTCCTTCCAGTCCTCCCTCCCCTTCCTCCCATGCCATCCCTGTCCCCCCACCCTTCACTTGACCCCCCCCCCCCCCGCCCCTCACCCCAGTATCCTCTGAGACCCTGTTATCCACCTCACAAATCCTCCCACCCATGGAACAGCTTCCCCCACCAGCAGAACACTCACCAAGGAGGCGATTTGAGAAGGGACAGAAGAAAGTGAGCCTCAAGGCAATGTACACTAACATAGATTGAATTACAAATAAAGCAAATGAACTTGGAGAATAGGTACTAGAAGAAAACCCAGACATAATAGCACTCACAGAAACAAAGCTAACGAAAACCATAACAAATGCAGTGTTCCCACAGGACTATTATGTTAAGAGGAAAGTGAGAGAAGGAAGAGGTGGTGGTGTAGCTCTGCTGGAAAGAAAATGCTGGGATTTTGAGGAGATGGTTATTCAGGGCTGTGAAGGTTTCAGTGACTACATAACAGGTACCATAACAACTGGAGGACAAAAAATTATAGTCGTAGTCATATATAATCCACCAACAAATGACAGAAGACCCAGACAGGAACATGATAGAAACAACATGGCCACCATTAACATAATAGAGAGAGCAGCTTCTGTTGCTAGCAGGAATGGATCTGGACTACTAATTATGGGAGACTTCAACCAATGGAAGATAGATTGGGAGAACAGAGATCTGCATGGAGGACCAGAAACATGGAGAGCTAAGCTGCTGGACGGGGCAACAAGACCCTTTCTAAGCCAGCACATCAAGGAACCAACAAGAATGAGAGAAGAAAATGAACCAGCCATACTCGATCTGATATTCTCCCTACATGAGTGGGATATAAGGGAAGTTAAGATGGAAGCTCCCTTGGGGATGAGTGATCACAGAGTATTGAACTTTGAGTACCAGGTAGAGCTAGGAATTATCTCCCCCAATTAGGAACTAAGAAACAAAAGGCTGGCATACCGAAAGGGGAACTATGAGGAGATGAGAAGTTTCCTAAGGGAAATACCTTGGGGACACAGACCTCAGAGCAAAGTCTGTATAAGATATGATGGACTATGTCTCCCAAAAGTGTCAGGAGGCAGTAAACAGGTTCATCCCGCCCCAAAGGGTAAAATCCGAGAAGCAAAAGAAGAATTCATGGTATAATAGGGTACGTATGGAAGCAAAGGGACTGAACAAAAGGGCGTGGAGGAACTTCCGAAATAACAGAACACCAGAAAGCAGAGAGAGATACCAGAGAACAAGGAATGATTATGTTAGGATGAGAAGAGAAGCAGAGAAAAATTATGAAAATGATATAGCAAACAAAGCCAAGACCGAACCAAAGCTACTCCACAGTCACATCAGGAGGAAAACAACAGTGAAAGAACAGGTAATGAAATTTAGAACAGGCGAGGACAGGTATACAGAGAATGACAAAGAGTCGTGTGAAGTTCTGGAACTGGAACTGGAACTGGAACTGGAACTGGAACTCCTGGAACCTCAACAAGAGGTTCCAGGAGGTCTTCACAACAGAACAAGGTGAGGTCACTGTGCTAGGAGAAAGGGAAGTAAACCAGGCGGCCTTTGGAAGGGATCGAAATTATGAGAGAGGAGGTCAAGAGACACCTGCTAGATCTGGATGTTAGAAAGGTTGTTGGTCCAGACGGGATCTCACGATGGGTACTGAAAGAGTGTGCAGAGGCACTATGCTTGCCACTCTCCATAGTGTATAGTAGGTCACTGAAGACGGGAGACCTACCAGAAATATGGAAGACGGCGAATGTGGTCCCAATATACAAAAAGGGCAACAGGCAAGAGGCACTGAACTACAGGCCAGTGTCTTTGACTTGTATACCATGCAAGGTGATGGTGAAGTTCGTGAGAAAAAACCTGGTAATACATCTGGAGAGTAGGGACTTCGTGACAAATCGCCAACATGGGCTCATGGTTTGCCAACTGGGGAGCTTCCAAAGTCATGGACCAATAGTCTTATTATTCCCATTCCTAAACCAAACCAGCAGAGTGCTTACTTTTCGCCCAATCTCCCTCACTAGTTGTCTCTGTAAGTGTCTTGAGAGGTTGATTCTCAACCGCCTCCTTTACAGAATTAGTAACATGTTGTCTCTCCAGATATATGGCTTTAAGGATGGAAAGAGTGTACATCACTGTATTACCACATTCCTCATCTTGCATACTGATAGGTCATATACCACTTTCCTAGATCTTAAGTCAGCCTTTGACATTGCTAACCCACACTTCATTCTGAGCGAACTCGCTAAAATGAATGTTGGAGGATGGCTTCTACGGTGGATAAGAGGCTGTCTATCCAACAGGAAGTCATCTGTACTGTTCCAAGGGCATAGGCGTGTAACGAGAGATTTTGAACTTGGCACTCCACAGGGAGGTGTCCTCAGTCTTACTCTGTTCAATGTGTTAATCAATGAACTTTTAAACTCAGTAACTAGGAGCCCCAGCGAACACATCATTAGCTATGCGAATGATATACTGATCCACACCACTGGGCATACCAACACCCAAAATGTTCTGAACTCTGTATTGCACACATGTCAGGAATTAGGCTCGGTCATCTCAATAGAGAAAACAAAGATCCTGAACCGACGCCCACCCAGACGGGGTGGGGCCGTTCGCAAAATGCAGTTGCATGATGGCTCTCTGCTCGACTATGTAACCAGATATAAATACTTTGGTCTTGACGTTCCACTGTACCACAATGTTGTAGCCAGACTGGGTCGCCAATGTAGAGAGAGGCTCCGTGCTCTCAAGGCTATGGCAGGCTACCATCCAAGCTATGGTGCAAATGTGAGAATTGTCAAAATGATGTATCTCTCATATATTAGATCTCTGATTGATTATGCTGCACCCATGCTTGCTTTAGTGCCTGAGAGAATGCTTGGAGGGCTGGAAAAGATGCAAAACGAAGCCATGAGGATAATCCTCGGATAATCCCCGTACAACTAAATTACTAAACAGGAGGAAGGAACTAAATATTTCATGTGTTAATTTAAAAAAAATTAACACATTGAAATTAATGCTTTAATTAGTATCAAGATGCTTAGGCTAACCCACCCTAACCCCTGCACTGAAGCCCTCCAAGCCTTCTTCCTTGAAGATCAGCATCCCTCCAAATGAATTGCCGAAATTGCCAATGTGCTCAGAATGTATAACTTTCATCACCCCTACCAAGAGAGACAACAACAACACATTCCTGCCTCATGGGAGATCACTCCTTACCAAATTACTGTCCCCCCTTTCCCACCCAAGAAGCTGATTAAAGAACAAGCCCTGCTTCGACAAGAAGCAAAGTACAATGCCTTAAGCCAAATTAATGCTTTAGTCTGAGAGCGGTCCCTTTCCCAGATTATTTACACTGATGGATCCTTGCATCAGTCCCATGGTGCAGCTGGAAGTGCAGTTGTTGTGACAGGGAGAGATGGTTCCATCTCCCATGAGTGTGGAGCGCGTCTAAGTAACTGGGTCTCCACTCTTCAAACAGAATTGGTTGCCATAATCCTTGCACTCGAGCGCGTATATGAATCCAAAGTTGACACGCTAATTGTAAGTGACTTCTTGTCATCCTTGACTGCCTTCAGCTCCCCAAGGCATAACTGTGACGTGCTTATCTCTGAAGCTAGACACAGATATAGTGAAATAATCAATGATGGAGTCAGAGTTTGTCTCCTGTAGATTCCTTCCCATATTGGTCTCCGAATGAATGATAGAACTAATGAGTTGGCCAAGACTTTTGCTCGTAAAGAGGGAATTGATTACCAACTTGGACTGCCTTTGAGCAGCCTGAGGGCAGCAATATTCCAGAAACATCAACTAAATTTCGGAGACTTGAGGCAAAGTGAAATTCACACCAGTTACTCCATCTATCATCATTCTATTACGCAGGAAGAACCGCACGTCTATGGGTCATCCAATAATGTTAGCAGACTTCTAGATGTTACCACTGCTAGGCTTAGGCTCGGCTACAAGTACCTCTGGGAGTTTGTAACATCTGCTGATGTAGATTTGACTAAATGTAAACTCTGTCAGCAGAACTATTCGCATACTTTGCGTCATTATATAATGGAATGTGAAAAAATTGCGGAATTTAGAGATAACACCATCAATAGTGTCAAGAAATGTGTAAGTACTTCATTCATAATGATGTGCTGCCTGAAATCTTAGCGAAATATCCAAAATTTGCTTACTGTAGGTAATGCATGCACATGACTGTAAAGCTGCTGCCCAGTTGGGTGGGTGTACAGCAGGACTTGTAACTGTGTGACTCACTATAGATGTAAAGTGCCTTGTATAGTTACTGTTGTGAGCCTCTTGTTGATCACTTGTGACACAAAGATTATTGATGTGTGTATTTGTGTGGGTGATTAGATTATGTATGTGTATGTATATATATATATATATATATATATATATATATATATATATATATATATATATATATATATATATATATATATATATATATATATATATATATATGTCGTACCTAGTAGCCAGAACGCACTTCTCAGCCTACTATGCAAGGCTCAATTTGCCTAATAAGCCAAGTTTCCATGAATTAATTGTTTTTCGACAACCTAACCTACCTAACCTAACCTAACCTAACTTTTTCGGCAATCTAACCTAACCTAAAATATAAAGATAGGTTAGGTTAGGTTAGGTAGGGTTGGTTAGGTTCGGTCATATATCTACGTTAATTTTAACTCCAATAAAAAAAAATTGACCTCATACATAATGAAATGGGTAGCTTTATCATTTCATAAGAACAAAATTAGAGAAAATATATTATTTCAGGAAAACTTGGCTTATTAGGCAAATCGGGCCTTCCGTAGTAGGCCAAGAAGTGCGTTCTGGCTACTAGGTACGACATATATATATATATATATATATATATATATATATATATATATATATATATATATATATATATATATATATATATATATATATATATATTTATATATATATGTATGAGTGTGTGTACATGTGAATACAACATTAATAATTTTGTAACTAGCGTCAAACATTGTTATTTGCTTAGCTAAACGAACTAGAGGGTTCAGTTCCTGAACCGATTATGTGCCTCTGTAATCCTTTACACCACCGCCCACGGGATGGGTATGGGGTGCATAATAAAGAAAGAAATTGATTGGGTTCATGGTGGATAAATCTTGCCTGACTGGCTTTATAGAATTCTACGATCGGTGACAGAGATTAAGCAAGAAAGAGAGGGCTGGGCGGACTGCATTTTCCTGGATTGTCGGAAAGCCTTTGACACAGTACCGCATAAAAGGCTGGTACATAAGCTGGAGAGACAGGCAGTTGAAGCTGGTAAGGAGCTCCAGTGGATAAGGGAGTACCTAAGCAATAGGAAGCAGAGAGTTACGGTGAAGGGTGTGACCTCAGATTGGCGTGAAGTCACCAGTGGAGTCCCACGGGGCTCTGTACACGGTCCTATCTTGTTTCTGATATATGTAAATGATCTCCCGGAGGGTATAGATTCATTTTTCTCAATGTTTGCTGACGATACCAAAATTATGAGAAGGATTACGACAGAGGTGGACTGCTTGAGGCTTCGAGAAGACCTAGACAAGCTGAAGGAATGGTCGAACAAATGGTTGTTAGAGTTTAATCTAAGCAAATGCAATGTAATGAAGACAGGTGTAGGGAGCAGGAGCCCAGATGCTAGGTATCATCTGGGAGATGAAATTCTGCAAGAGTCAGAGAGAGAAAAAGACTTGGGAATTGACATCACGCCAGACTTCTTCCTTGCAGCCCAAATCAGGGGGATAAAATCAGTGGCATATGCCAGGCTGGATAACATAAGAACTGCATTCAGAAACTTGTGTAAGGAATCATTCAGAACTTTGTATACCACATATGTCAGGCCAATCCTGGAGTATGCAGCCCCAGCATGGAGTCCATATCCAGTCAAGGATAAGATTAAACTGTAAAAAAGGTTCAAAGGTTTGCCACCAGACTAGTACCCGAGCTGAGAGGTATGAGCTACGAGGAGAGACTACGGGAATTAAACCTCACTTCGTTGGAAGACAGAAGAGTTAGGGGGGGACATGATCACCACATTCAAGATTCTCAAGGGAATCGACAGGTTAGATAAAGACAGGCTATTTAACACAAGGGGCACACGCACTAGGGGACACAGGTGGAAACTATGTGCCCAAATGTGCCACAGAGATATTAGATAGAACTTTTTTAGTGTCAGAGTGGCTGACAAATGGAATGCATTAGGAAGTGATGTGGTGGAGGCTTACTCCATACACAGTTTCAAGTGCAGATATGATAGAGCCCAATAGGCTCAGGAACCTGTACACCTGT